>NW_010533979.1:154984-206513 GCF_000687285.1 Phaethon lepturus
TTTCTAGCAAAAATCAAAGCACAGTTGTCATAGTCAACCAAAATGGATCCCTGTCTTTAAATTCCTCTTAGGGCTACAAAACATTTAAAATTAAAAGCCACTTGGGTCTTAGTTAACTAGTTGTTCAAGAAAAGTTCTAAGGGGTGTGGTTTTAACATAATGATTATGAAAAACTCTTAAGAATGAATATACAGCAATTCTAAACAAAGATGTAGAAGTACATAACTCACATGATTCTCCAATTATGTGAATTATAGTAGTTACTATAATTCACTTAGCACGGTTTAGATATTCAACAACCATTGGGATGTACTAAAAATACAAAACCTGGAAAGAATGACTAAGTTTTGCATGATGGTTGCCACCTTCCACTGCAGCCTGCATTGCCTCAGACGCACACCCTTGCCCCTATGAAGCAACGGAAGTGTTGGAAATAAGTCAAAAATGTAAGTCCTCACCGGATGAACTATCAGCTGAGTAACAGCTCACTGTTGTTATACACCCTCATATCATGTTTACAAGTCGTAAGAGGTCCTGTCTGTAAGCAAGCTACTATTTCCTGGGTGTTTATAGAATCAAAAAACTGCAAGGGAAAACCCACAGATTTCTCAGCATACAGTAAGGGGCTGTTCCTATATTCACATAGTTGTTGAATTCTTACTTCTAACTTTAGTAGACAGTTCAGATATGAAGGCACATAAATATTGCAGCATAATAGTTGTAAAGAGTTTCACTGACCCTATTAATTTCAAATGAATTCAACTATAAACAGGAAATGAAAGTATAATTACAGTGATTGTTAAATGGATATTAAAAAACCCACATCTTTATTTCCAGGTATTTATACTTTAGGAACAACTACAGCTTGCCTTGAAAGGCTGTACCCTCACAAGACCTTGTGTCTATGACTATTTGTTTCAGGATGCCCCTACAACCGAGGCAGCAAATGCTAGCGTTAAGGTACCAACCCTTGTATGCCTTGTAGATTTGGTAGCCATTTATACCCATTCAGAACAAGTGCAAGGGAAATGAATGGCACATTTGGGTTTGGAAGCAGTATGTGTGTACTTCTCACAGCAATAAATATAGACAAAGTAAGGCAATGGCACGTCAGATTTAGATGGTAACCCACTTTCAAGGCAGATGCCTCAAATCTCCTCTTTTTCCCCTCCCTCCCCAAATCATTGACTGAATTCTTCTCAACTTGGATTTTTTGCAAGCACAAACTTGTTAACAGGTTCTGTTCAATTCAGGTGAAGTGTGAAGGTCTCACAGACCCTGAAGGTCTCACAGAACCTCGAAAACCTACAAACCACAAAAGCTTCAAAAGTGTAACACTGAAGCTGGAGGAGAAAACATGAAACATTGCATCTTAGATTATATCCTATATATTACCAAAAGCCATTATATTTGTGCCACTTAAGTGAAAAAACATAAAACTGTTGTAGACAACAACATTTAAACTCATTCTGTAAACTGTGGATATTATACTTCCTTTCCTGCTGTAATGGTAGTCACATTTTTCTTTTGACAATGGAAGTATGACAGTTGCCTGGGGTTTGGATTTGGTAATGGCTTTACTATGGGAAAGGTCAGATATGGATAAGGGCTCAGTTGTTGCATACTTTCCTTCCAATGCATTGATTTCCACAAACAATATGCTTCTGAGAAGAGACTGAAGCAAAGGTTGAAATCCAAGTCCAACCCACAATCCCATGCTTGTGGGGTTTTGTTTTGTTGGGTTTTTTTGTTTGTTTGTATTTTTTTTCCCCTCTAGGAAACAAAACAAACACAGCTTGCTTCTCTGTCCTGTTGAATTACAGTTAGAATAATAGCTCTGCATTTCCTTTATTCTTGATGGTGTAATATTCACATATTCTAGACATGGGTTCTTGGTTATGGATAAAGACTCATTTTTCCTCTAAATTATGTGTTAAAGGACTAAAGGAGTAACGTGTTTATTTGCATCATACTATCATTATATGAAAACCTCACCTTAGAAGAAATGTGTAATAATAGTATTGACTGAATAAGATGACATTTGCTTATTTTTTGGACCACTTTAATTTCTGCATTAGTAACTAAATCCAAGCAGTGTACAACATGAATCAAGATATGATTCATTCTGCCATGAATTAATATGCATTAACTTAATGAAAAGATCTAAAGGTTATTTAAAAATCACACCAGGGTGTACATGTTCCAAGTATAAAATGAATCAGACTACATAAAATCTCAAGACAGTCTCAGTCCTGCAACACGATTGTTTTCAGCTCCTCATGACTTTGGTTTAGACGTAAGAGCTGAGTCCCTGCTAACACTTTACATGGCTATTCTGCACATTGGTTGTAGGAAAACAGTAATTCTCACCAGAAAAGATGTCAAGATTTCTCTGCTCGATCCCCTCCAGGTTTGATCCAGATCAGTAGCATAGTACAGCTTGTTTGGATCCTTGTACATGGAGTGATACTGGCTCCCATGTCCAGCCAACAGCCAGCACATCACCCACATTTATATCCATGAGGCCTGGGTTCCCCTGCCCAGCCAACCCTCCTACACTATCAGTAGCTTACCACTACCACAGTTTCATCAAAAGCAATGGAAATACTCCTCAAACATTTTGATACAGCATCACCTTTACAGTTAACAGTTGTGAGCAACTGAGCACAAGGTGGCATTTTAAATACCCATACTGGGGAAAAGACCACAATGCAACCAAGGTTGAAGTTGCACGCTACCTGATACTAACAGCCCTCGTCAATCTCAGTATAAACTACAGACTCACTTACTATTGTCATTAATACAGCATCAGGAAGTTACTTAGGAAATCGGAGAAAAGAATGCAAAAGACTACTCTCCTCTGTACAGTCCTGAATGAAGTGGCCACATATATCCTTAGTACCTAACTAACCTGCAGAATCAATTGGTTTTTTTGCAGTTTCATTTCATTATACATTCAGCACCATGCTTACAAAGTAGGAACAGTTCAGGTATGCAATCCTTAGTGTAGCTTTTTTTTTTTTTTATACACTTTATTTATATGCTTCAATATCCAGGCCTTTAAGACACTATCTTTTCTGTTGAAATGCACACTCCAGTAACAAGGTGAAAAGTAAAACACTTACTGGACCACATGTAATAGTGGTGGAATACTTAAAAAAAAGTTAGGGGGAAGCCGCTGTGAGAAGAGGCTTGTCAGAAAATTCCATCATGCTCTCCCCAACAGACTGAGCACAGATACTGCTTAGCTCCAGATGGATGTATCACAGGTTTTCAGAAACAAAGACATAAAAGGAAAATATGTTCCAAATAGCTACTTTCTCTCCTCCCTTCCATGATGGTCCAATTATAAATCCATTCCTAGTTTTGTTAGATTTATCTCTGCATGCACTCTGCAGTATGCCTATCATTATGAATGGCAAAGAATTGCATAATGGCATTGTTAATAGTCATTCACAGAAGTGTGCTGTAATGGATTTAAAAAACCACACAGGCTAAGTGGGGCTAAACAAGCAGCCTGATTTTAAAACTGCTGAACAGACAAGCAACTCCCACTCTTCAGTTAAACTGCTGCGTGCTCAACACTTGAGAATTAGAGCAGCCCATAATCTCTGCTCCTAGTTTGCCTTCTGAAGATTTTGGCTTTAGACAAAAGTCCATTCAATACTAATCCCTGCCATGGGAGTAAAATAAATACAATTTTTGGTAGGAGTCTGGACTACTCTAGCAATGTGCTGGTTATAGAGTTTTGACTTAAATGTGATGGCAGATGTAAGGGGCAAAGATTTGTGTGCTCACTTTCAACAACCTGTATTGCAGACCTGGATTCTGGCCATGTTCCCCTACATCCTATTAAGGTAATCTTTGGAAAAGTTACTTTATACCCTTGTTTCACTAGATGTCTTGACTTTATCCCTTTAAGTTCCAAATCTTAAGCAGGAGATAACAGTCTTTTTTGACATTTGGCACCACAACTCCAGCCCCTCATAGATCAACATTTTGTTGCCTATTTTAGAATGAGTCCTGTCCCTCCCAGCCGTGAAATAGCTTGAAGCAGAAGGAGCAAGCATCAGAAGACAAAACAGTAACTGCATTTGACATAACGTCCTCAAATATATTTTACAATCTCAGAGATGAAGTATTATTGCATATTTATTGTCTAGATTTTTAGTTGCAATTAAAGAGATTATATTCTGGATAACAGGAAGATGTTCAAGTACTGAGAGTTTTTTTCTCATCTTTACAGAACTCCTCATTAGGCTGACTGTTCAAACACCCCAAAATATTTTATAAGCCTATCTAAATTCCCTCTCTTATTTCCAAACTCAGGAGGGCTTCTGAAAAATTAAGAAACAGAAAAGATGACATGTACCTGCTCGGCTCCTGTTTCAGACAAGAGCACAAACTCCTGTTTTTATCAACTTTTGCTCAGTAAAAATAAGTAGTATTGTAAAGATAATTATGAAACCAGTAAAGTAATGCCATTTTCTTCTGGAGCCATTTTATAAAACCAAGTTCTCTAAAAAAAACCAAAGCACACCAGCCCTACATAAACCTTGAATGACTACAAAGAAGAAATGCTGACATTAGTAATTCAAAGTAGTCACACTGTTTACTGAAATTTGCTGTCCTTTCAGATTGCCCTACAGAGACTTGGACAAGATGAGAAAAGGATGTTATTTCAGGACCACTAAGACTAGGATCAGTTGCGACCTTGTCATTTTGATTTCTCTGTATACTCAACAATAATTTCAAAAGGTGAGAAAAAGACCTAAGAGGCAATACACAAATTTATTCCTGAACTTGCTGTAAGCCATCTTTTTATTACCATGAATATTTTTAATATATACTTTAAAAATCAGAGAATACTATAATGTAGCAAGTGGATCTATCAGATCTATTGGTGTCTAAGAGATGATTGAGGAGAAAAGGACTGTAAGGGATATGCTGACCATCCTCTACCCACATCCTTTGCAAGCAGATTCCCCTTTCTATTTTGGAGTATACAACAAAGCAAATGATAGAATTTAAAGTATATGCAAGACCCAAGAAGGAAAAGCAATAACAGAAGCAGTGAGGTGAGCACTATGAGAACAGAGGGCTCTTGTTCATCTGGTCCATCCTACTTCCAAACCCCATCCCCAATCCCACCCCCAACGTTCCACCCCCTCCACAAATCACTCGCTGCAGGAAAATGTCACCATTTTAAAACGTTTTTTGGTAATTTTAATAAACGATGGAGTCTTTAAAAGGGACAAGGGCAGCTGACTAATGGCTATTCCTCCTTTTCCACATCACTCTTGACAGCAGCGCTCCTCATGCACTGCATGGCCTGCCAAAACATGGAGTGGTGTATCTCCTCCAGTGTTAAGATTTGAGCTAGATTGACTCTCTTTTTAAAGGCAGACTGCTTGCCTGCCTCGTACTCAAACTTACCTAGATTGCTAGCCTCCTGTTTCTTCCTACCACTGACATTTGTTGGTATGCACTGGAAGTAATCTACCCATATCAAGTAGATAGGTCCCTTTCAGTAAATATAGTTTCCAGAAAATGAGCCATGTTTAGCCCTAGTTTACAGTTAAGTGTTGTAAATACCAAGCTTTGCAATCTGCTGATAAAAACACCCACTCCAGAGATTAGGCAGAATCTGCGCTGCCCTCCTCTACACTTTCAGAGCTTCCACTACAGGGAACAGTTTTATGCTGCAGCTCACAGAAGCTTTTCCTGTCAAGGTCATCGCAAAGGGCTGCTGACTGCCCCTCCAAACTGACCCTGCCTGCCTGCTGTGCATTTGATTTGGCATTAGGGTCAGTTCTGCCACAATGGATCTTCCTTATAAATACATATGTATGTTTATAGAAGTGAAAAACAGAGTGACAAGTCACTTAATTTTGTTTTCAAGATCTTACTGTAGCCAACACCGAAAAGCAGAACTGTGAATGAGTATAGAAGTCAGAAAGGCTCGCTGTACAGCTCAGAGGGAAATGCTTCATTGTAAAGACATCTTTTCATTTAACAGATCTGCAGATTTTCATGATTGAAAGGCCTGAGACTTGAGAAGGAATAGGAAGGACACCATTCTGTTAAACACAGATGTTTGTGTAATACAAAAGAGAGAAGATGCAGAGAGAGAGAGGAAATTCCTGTATTAGTAAGTCAAGCCATAGATACAACAAAGATGCCTGGAAAGGGTAAGGTAAATAGAGTATTTGTAGTCATGGGCTTCTACTTTATAGCCAATTTAATTGCAAAAACAGGGAACAGACGCATGCAGTTAAATTCATTAACTGGCATAGATGTAGCATTGGGAATAAATACAAAGGTTTGGCACAGTGAAAGAAAAACATTAAGGTAGAAACAAATAATTTTGCAGTTTGTTGCATTTGGGCTCTGATTTGTGAGGGTGTTAGGATGGCGGGGGGGCGGGTCGTGGTTGTTGGTTTGTTTGGGTTTTTTTCAACGAAACGCTAGGGGGCAATGCAGAAGGAATCTGCATCCTATGTAATACCCAGGCTGAGATTGTTTTACAATATTGTTCATGCAGCACACACGGACTCTTTATTTCTAGGGCTTGGGAACTTTTTAAAGAAAATTTCAAATCTCTTCCCTGAAAGATAATTTTTAGTGTTTCCAGACAGTTGGGGTTTTTTTCCCCCAAAACTAGTAAATTGCCAGTAGTACAGTAATGGTAACAGGCTCAGCATAAATCTGGTTAGGTTAGCACTTACATGGCTAGTCAAACTGATTGGATCATTTGAGAACTGCATAAAAACAAAAGGTTGTAGCTCTTGAGCGTAACTATACTCCTAAATTCAATAAAAGAAGAATAAAAGAACTTATGCTCCTGTTTAAGAGTTACCCTGAACAGTTAGCCTCAGATTTTCTGTTTAATAGCATCATCAATTATAATGTTTCAGGCCATTATTTCACTTTCAGAAGTTCAGCTTTCGGACGAATCACCTACAGGCCTTACTGCAACCACGATACTTCCTTATTCTGTATAGGTTCATCAATACCTGTGGATGAGCAGACATCCTGTTTAGTTTTATTTTAATTCCCAGCAGTTGATCTTCAAATACTTTAATTTATTGAGTTACTAAGTTGCTAAGTTTATTGCATTACTAAGTATGAGGTTCCACAACAAAATCTTTTAATTTTTAAACACTCCTCAGAATTTTCACATTTTTAGAGTATTTCTCTCATATTGTATATCTAAAAACAACACTGGCTGCTGAAATCTGCTTTAAGAACAAGACTGTGAAAACCTTATTTAACACAAGTTTGTTATAGCTGCTTTGAAACCTCTTCTCTCAAATACTTTGCTAGTAGGTGATTACAATATTACAAGCAGTAAGCACCACCCTTGTACTACCTTTTATCTTCCTGTTAAAATATCAGTAAAATAAGCAGGTTTGAATTAGCTAACTGAAACTGTATTTTGATTCAGATCTCTGTCTTCCTTGTTACCCACATTAGCCATCTGGTTTTTGTTACTTAAAATGATCACTATCCTTGTCCTGACAATACTTCCATCCTTTCTCTAAAAAAAAGGCCAGTAATATTCTTATATGCTCAATGGATGCATTATAAAACTTTATTTTCAGCTAGGACTGTCCCTCTCCATGTATGAGGCACATTTTATAGATACATGACAGAATGACTCTCCTAGCTAAAAAAGCAAAGCTACTTACTGGTTTCACCTGCCTAGGAAATACTTCTTCCTATTTATACCTTCCAAAACTATTTCGGTTGATGTTCCTCATGACAGAAAATTGTTTCTTACCAGGTGGCAAGGAAATGCCAGGAAGTTGTATGTAACTGGTTGTGGAAGGGGCTCGAACAAGAAGGGACACTGTGTAGCATAAGTAGTAATGAAGGGAGAGAGGTTAATTGTCACTTGTACTCATCAGTTCATTAATCTTTTGAAGGAGCTGTACAGGAATTATGCAATGAACACATATGAAGAACATGAAACGTTTTAAACTTGTTTGAAAACTAAATGTGACACACACACACACACCCTCCACAAAAAATGATGTAAGAAACCACTCTGTACCAAACAGGCTTAAATTTGTGGTGCCTGGATGACTGAAATAGCTGGATCCCACCATGGTTTAGGGTGGACTGGCATCCCCATATTTAGATTTTTGTATAATAGGACACTTAAATAAAACCCCTCTCTGGGATGTGTCCTTCAGACTCAATAGAGTATGAGCAGAACCAGCTGCCAGAGTTACACAGACCATCTTTGATAGTAAACTTTCAGCTAGAAAACCATTCGAAGTGACACTGCTCTATTTGCTAAGACCTGCCCCCGTGATCACTCCACATTGGCATTCCTCTGCAAATATTAATTACTAATTGGTAATAATACTGCCTCCCAACCACACACAACAGTAATTAAGTAAATGAAATTACAGGTCTGTTTAGGGGAGCAGGGAAAAGGATAAGAGTCCTCTGCATCACTTGCATAGCATTAGCCCCATCTGACTAGGGTATATGTGAATTCCACAGCACTCTGCCTGAGGCTTGTATATTCTGCATTTACATCCTTCGCACACAGCTGAGATTTTGCCTGAAGATGGCCATCTCCATCAGGATAAATTTCATCCTCACCACATATAACACCTCCTCTTTTAGAGTGTTTTAGCAGGCATCACTTATTCTCAGAGCCTGCAACATCAATATATACACATGCTTTTAATATGCAAACGAGCCCAGGCACAGCCCCAGCCACAGGCAAAATGGCAGAAGAGGGTGAATGCCCTGTTCCTGCTCCGGTCCAAGGAAATGCAAACCTCAACAGGTCTTCTGAAAATCCCACTTAGAAACACCATTAGGGGAAAGTACACAAACACCAAGTAGCATGGCAAAACTGTTGGGGTTCTTTTTAACTTTTGTTTTTACATATTACTTCATTACAGGGGGGAAAAAAAAAAAAAAATCAGTAACATCATTCACTACAGATTATCTCATGAACAACACATCCAAAAAGAGAAGAGGAAGAACACAGCTTGCAGTGATCTGTTCATTTTGACATTGATATAAGCTTATATCAAACTAGAAGAAAAAGGCCACATGCACACAACGGCACTACACAACCATTACATAATCATTATTACCCAAAAATTTATTATTCACCCTAAATAGCAGTTTTAAACAAAACTATGAAACAGCCTTAATTGTGAACAACATGAAGCACAACATTGCTTTATATTATTCCCTTTCACCATATACTGGCTCTTAAAAAAATTCAGACAAATCACTCCTTGTTTACATTTACAAATTGCTAATGCGCTATAGAGAACTCTAAGCAACCAAAAGCTCTTGTAAGCACAAACCTGAAACAAGTCTGTGATGGTAACACTTTAAGTGTCTTAAATATACTTAGCTATGCATTTAATTTAGGCACAGTGTGTATTACATATCTGAGAAATGCTAAAGAAAATATCCCACACGTTTTCCCCATCCAGCCTGTTCATTCCTCTTCAATACTAAGGGGAAAAGGCGGGGTTTGCCCCGTGCTGCTTTGGGAATGAAAGGATAACAAAGTTCATACCTGTTTCAGTTTATCCAGCAAATACTTTCAACTGACTGACCCAGCACCTGGCAGTCAGTGGAGGTCAACAACCTGCACCTCCATTAGCAAGCCAGGAAATAACTGGAAGACAATGTGGAAATTGCTGTTACTTCCATAAAGTCATCTATTGCTTATTACATTGCAAACTTGAAATCTGAGGTATTTAGAAGAGTGACCGAGGAGAATTCATTATATTATTGGTTTGATCAGATACCAAAAAGCTTCACCACTTGAAATAAGGACATAACACTTACCAATTTAATAGAATCATTTTATAAAGCATTAAGGTTTAAAACCCAAAGCTTAACCTGGTTGGCAAGTGAAAGATCCAACAGCTAGGCATGGTACCCTGGCTCCAGTATTTGCAATGTATACGGAGCTTCAAAGACATGAGAAACAAAAACTCTGTTTTTTTCAGCTTAAAACTCTAAATTGCCTACTTTGGTAATCATCTCTTCCTTGCTAAGATACCTTTACCTTGCTACTTTCAACAAAAATGTGATGGAGCTAGTTCCCTCCTAGCAGGGTGCTGGCTCTCCCTAGGCCCTGAGACTCTGCAAAGCACCATCCCCTACTCCTGCCTGGAATCAGCCAGAACTGAAGGAAAGCTGCAGGTTCTACCACCACCTCCACAAAGTGGAAGTGAAGTAAACAGACTGAGGAGCAAGCCCTGCCCAGTAAGGATTATGCAGGCTCTTGTTTGGAAGTCAAAGGGGGATGCCTACTTACATTTAGTTTTCTCCATCTGTAAATGACAAATTGATCAAAGTATTCTTAGTTTAAGACATAACCATTGCAGAAATGTGACAAGCATTTTAACACCTACTAGACCTACCTAGGTGCTATCACCAAGACCTACTAAATTCTAGAATTGCATCAGTCACGGGGTTTGGAAAAAGGAAATCCCAGATGCTAAACAGAGATCCTTCAGGTTCTAAGGAACCCGAAAAAGGTCTCCAAATGACTCAAAATAAGTTGAAGTTGGAGCAAGCTGAAGTTTACAGTGGTTTAATACAGAGACCATTACAGAAACTTTTATATCATTTCCTGTCCCACTGATGACTGCAAAACTGCTGTATGCAACTGAAGCTGATCCACTGTGTCTAGTGTAGCTCAAACCCACTTTCTGTAATCTAATCTAACTGTAACCTAATTGTACATAAAACAATTTACTGGAAAGGAGACACCCTGACCTGGGCTGTAAGTGCCCAGCTTATGGAGTAGGAGGCACTGGAAGTCTTCCAGTTGAGGCACCAGGCACCAGCAACAACTCACATGTAAGCCATCCTGGAACACTGCCCATTGCATTCATGCTCTGCCACACTGCACCCAGGAGAGGCCATCGAGGAACCACACCCCACGTGGAGCCTCAGTCCTTTGGGTGATGAGTAAAAATGTACAAGCTCTATTCTAGAGATGCAAGCCTACTATCGAGTGTCCAGTTCAACATCAGGAATGCTTTGAGAGAACAGAAGATTCAACCCAAAAACAAACTCAAGGCCGTCAACTTTCTGATAGAGGACACACAGTGAGAGCAAAGGTCATTCAAGGGAAGGAACAGCTGAGAAACCTAGTGAGGAAATGCTGAAAAAGAAAAATGGAGAAGGAAAGAGGCAACACAGGCCTCGGAAGGAAGGCAATACTGGGAAATGACTGGTCCTATAGCAGCTGGGAACACAGGTCACAGAAGCAAGGGGAAAATCCCCACAAAAAGTGAAGCAAAATTTGGTGAACAAAGAGATAAAAAAAAAAAATCAGCCAAAGCACTTATCCACAATTGTGCTTCTACCTACTAGACCCATCCTCCAGAAGGACAAGAACTATTTACACTTGAATTTTCTGGTAAAAGCTCAAAACTGTAGGATGAACTTATGTCACAGGATCTGAAATTCTCCCTCAGGTTTCATGTTAGCTCACAGACTGAAGGATTCCTCAGTTAAAAAAGCATGTTTTTAAAAAGCAAAAATTGTTTTATCAGCAAGAGCGGCCATTTAGCAGTGAATAGAACGCTTGTCACTCAGGTTACAAGTTCTGTCACTTATCTACAGAATGAATTATGTTAAAATTTCAACAACATAACACACCTTGCTGTTTCATTTAATATAGACTATGACAGTAACATCTACTTACATTTTTTTAACCATATAAACCCAGTGGCCAGGAGCTGTTGACTAATACTACTGAAGCCAGGTGATGTCAATTAGAGTATTTTTTCCAGGGAAAACGAAAATTTGAAATGGCTCATTTCAAAACAATAAGATGCTTAACTTACCATTACATTTGCTTTATTCTGTTTCAGTCTAACAAAAGAAAAACAGTGATATTGCTATGTACCAAAGTGATTCCAGTCAAGGTGACAGGAATCAATGCATTTTAATTATCTGGGGCAATTCAGAAAATTGTAGATGGCAAGAAAATGTAGATGCATTTGATACAAGTGAACACAATTTCAAAGCATGAAGTTTTAGAAGACAGAACAAATAAGAATAATCATAATGATTGCAAACTTCTTTATTCTACTGTTCTTCGTCTTTTACTATTTGGACATGCAAATGAAGAGTATCTTCTAGACGTGCCAGGGGCTTTTAGTAATTTTTTTGTTCTTTAATGTGTATGCTGAAAATGTGGGGTGAAGAATCTACCAATAAAATGCATGTTAAAGCTCAACAAGTAGAAGTTGGCAAGCAAGAACAAAACAAATCTGTTTATCATGCCACTGAATTAAATCTTCAGCATAGGATACATTGACATATTAAGGTTTAAGACTATCACCATACAGTCAAAATTTAAATCTCTAAGAACTATTTCTCATCCATAGAAACCTGAAATTAACAACATAGTATAAACCTTATTTACCAAGACAAGAACAGAGACAGTTTCCTTGGACTCTTTTTGCAGTTTATTTCACAAGTCTAAGGAGATTTTAATTTCTCAGCTTTTCAGGAACAAACCAAATTTAGAAATCAATTTACACTCCAAGTTAATTTAGTGAATAAATTAAAAACTACAAAAAATTTAGAAAAAAGTCTACCACAAAACACTTTACCATTAGCAATGAGTCCTTCTCCACTGGGAGCAAACAGTGAATGTTCTCCCCCAACAACCGTAACGTGTATGAGAACTGAACATAGATAAACATGGTTCATTAGAACAACCAAATCAGTAAATCTAGTTGTAAAAGACAACTTTGAAAGAAGTTTAATACCACCATGAATCTCAGACACAAAACACCATTTCTCATCCTGCCATGACAAAGTTGATCTTCACAGGTGCTGAGTTATGATCACCAGAAGTCCCACTGCAATCATACAGACACAGATTAATCATCTGACCATATAAAGATGAAATGCCAAGACCTCAGGCCCCCTAATATTGTCCCCCCTGAAATCAGTGATACTATTTCAGTAGAGGCAGGTGTTGCCTATGAAGGACCTCATCCAGATCCATCAGCAACAGGACAACGCTTCGCGCAGACCACTCTTGATACTGTAATTTTTACAACAGTGGGGAATGGCTCATCACACCTGAAAACCTCTGACCTCTCAGCATCTCACCACACACAAATGCCCCTTGAGGTTTCCCATCCCAGTAAAGACATACTGCTGACCAGATTTTCAACCATGTGCAATAACAGAAGAGTCTACTCTGAAGCCAGCCACTAATGCTGCTGAGTCAAACCTTGGAGTTACAGCAGGACAAATACTCCCTGGCGAAAATTGCAAAGTGTGTTCCCAGTGTACTGAGCCCAAGCTACTGGCTCCACAAAAGTGGACTGAGCTAAACCTCCTATTAGTCAAAAAATTATAATGTTGGCTGCTCTAAACATTCTGACCCCAAGCACTGCTTTTCAATCTGCTGCACAAGCAGATTACTCCTCCCTGCATAGCATGTTCATATTTTACACAAAGCAATGGAACTCAATGCCGAAATCATACTACAGTGATCAGTTAAATAAGGCAGTAAGGTAGATTAATAAACAGATTACTCTAGAATCACATTAATAACTCAGTGTGAGCTCTCTCCTGTGTACCTTTAAGAATAAACTCCTTTTTACACATTTCTGTTAGGAGTTTCCATTACTGATTTATGCTATACATATACTGAGAGACACATCAGCAACATTTATTGTGCAGGTTGCATGAAGATCTTGGAGGAGGCAAGGGAAGAGGGGAACAAAAGATTCCCCAAAACAAAAAAATACGCATTTCCAGCAAAGCTTCTGGTATGAGAGTTTAATGTGAAATTTCCCACTATTCAGAAGTGACCGGTGCCCAGCAAATAACTGTAAAATTAGACTGAAAAAATATCTGTTACTACAGAAGTTTCGAGCTGGTCTAATTTATTTCTTGTTCATGCAGTCCTGATTATCTTTTAAAGCTTCAGAGGACCACAGCTATTTCTATGGCTAATTTCATTTGCTAGTTGGAAGAGAAGAGGAAAGAATACTTCTCTTTTGTTAAAAATCAAAACACATCTTACATCTGTAGTGACAGCTGAGTTCAGTGCTCTTCTATAATTGAGATTCCAAAATTCACTGAAAAGTGATGACACAAACATACAAGATAAAGCCACGCCACAGTGCCTAGGGATTCAACTTGACAGTTTCAAAAAACTGCCTGTAAAAGTGTGGCTGGAAGTTGCAGGACAACTGAAGCTCGAGTGCAAGAGGCATAGGGTGCTGGTAGAGTGAAACCCTGAAGGATGGAACAGAGAAACTAATCAGGCTTCCTATTCCATCAGAGCTAATCCTGTTCAGCATAGCCTCAGCAATATATATGGATGCAGTACCTTCATCATCTTTTGAAAGCTATATCCCCACTTAATATCACAGTGCTAAACACAGTATTGTTCTGCTTCCATCTAAATTGTCCATCCTTCAAAATAAATCTCAGCGACACCTCCCAATTTGTTTCTTCACCTTCTCCATCTAGATTGAAATTTTCAGCATGCTTGAAGAAAATCTTCTGCTTTGGCCAGTCTGTTCTAAATGCACAGTTATTATATGTCTTTGTGCTCAGAAGTGAGACACTTTGCCAGGTTAAGGCTTATTTTTGTGGTACATCCTAATCGTACAACTCTGGAAAAATCAGCACACACACTACTGATTGTAGTTTCCCTGTAGCAAACTGTGTGACCTTTCCATTGCTGTCCTCCTGCTCTATCTGTATCTTTGTTTCAGAAATTGTGTAAGAACAGGAAAACCAAGAGTTGATGAAGAGGGAACGGGATGTGAATGTGTACCTCAGCAGTCAAAGAGCAGAAGGAAGAAGACTTGCCACCACTCAGCTCTGAAGATAAGACAGACAGAAAGTGAGGGAAGAGCTAAATATGGAGAAAGCACAGCTGCCAAGAAAGGAACTATGTAAAGGGAACAGGAAGGCAGCCATAGAAATACCCATTTCAGGATACCTACTTTTAGAGTGGACATGTGGTGCAACTCACTGGAATCCCAGACCCAGTTAAGCTTTCACCTGGCTCAGGAGTTTACAGACAAACACCATTTGTTTATTAAACTCTTCTTGGCCACATTCCTGAGTTAACGAAGTGCTTCTTCATTGGCTGTTCCAAGATTCCTCTTCTGAATCAAAACAATAAATTTAAAACCTTCCTCCAATGAACTGTGAAAAGCAGGTCTTTCTACTAGGACCAGAAGAAATGGTTGCGTCTTGTTATTAAAAAAAAAAAAAAAAAAAAAAAGAAAAGAGTAGTTCTCCTTCCAGTGGGCACATTCTGGCCCAAGCTTATGTTTAACACTGACATGTAAGCAGCCTTGATATGCACGAGTCACGAGGGACACACCTCAGCCTGATGCAGCATATCCCGGCAGTCTCAACGATTCCAACAGCATGAATTAAAATCACACAGAGCAATGAAACACTTTCTGCAGGTTTAAAAAGCTCTAGCTGCTCCATATTGAAATGTAATGGTTTGCAGTCACGCCCTGGTGTTAGCTACAGCTCCTGTAGCGAAGGCTCGAGCCACATAAGGGTAGGCTTTACCATCACCTTGCAAGACATCAGCTGAGCGTTGTGCCATTGGCCTTCGATGCTCACAGCAGTAGCTTACAAATGTAAACATGTCCAACAGCTTCCCCCCCCCACCTCCCCCAAGATGAATGACACACTGTACCAGTCAGCAGAGGGTGGATTTGGGCAGGGTAGCTACAGCCTCCTGCCCACAGAGGATATCACCTTTATAAGGTGAAGATACAGGCAGACTATCACCAACCATTGCTGGAATAACAGGTGAGACTCCAAACTTTGCTTAATCCTAAGTCACCTGGGCTGCTCCATCTCACTGACTATTGCGTTGGTCCTCTTAAGAAGACATGGATCTATATCAGCTTAAGCCATAAAAGTTGGTGTGTGCTATAAAACTACAGCTAGATTGTTGAACGCCATAAAAATAGTTTGTATAACATAGTAAAAATATCAACATAGTCAAAATTTAAAACCCACCCCAGAATTTAGTTGTAAATATCTCGTGTAGTCCTGAGGCAATGTATCATGCCTAACAGAAGCATTTTGTATGTCAGGAAGGTGTCCTGATTTACCGTTAAAAGTGATTTCAATTACATTTTTCCTTGCTTCCTTCCAGAACTGCTTTTTAATTCTGGGAGAATAGAGGGGCCAATTTGCTTTAATTTGCTTTTTCAACAGCCTTTACCGAATCCTTTGCCAAGGAAATTGATGAACTATGAGGCTGTCATACGCTTTCGTATGGTAGGAGGGCACACATACACTCAGAAAATAAAGGGTGGGAGTCTGAATATATTCTCTGCAACAGTGATAAACGTTTTGGATGTCTTTTTCTACAGTACTCAAGGAAATTCACATTATAAATTAATATAATGCGTTAAATTTTCAAATATGACTTCGAAAAAACCAAAGAACTCAACCTCCTAGCTTTAACAATCTGGCTCTTCAGTGTAAACACATGAAAGTCATTCATTTTGAAATGGGAGGAGGAAACTACATGGGTATCAGGAAAACAAAAAAGCTGCAACATAGAAAGTAATAATCAAATTCTTTCGAAGTACAGTCTCGGGCAAAAGACTTACACCATAACATAAATTAGCTCCACTGAAACTGGAATTTTATTCCAGAGTTTAGTTTAACCACAGTATTTCCAAGCCCCCAAAATATATAAAACTGACCAAAGTGACATACAGTAAAAAACATAGCTTTTAAAAACAAAAGCTTATTGTAAAACTTGCTTTTCTTAGCAATGTCCATAATACCCATTTACAAGAGCACATGTTGATTATCAGTCTCTCCTTTAAAAAAGGCTTCATTTAGATACCTGTTTACTTGTTAATCCTGTGTTTGGAATATACTATGAAAATTATAACCACATTGAAATTCTATAACTAACACATTTAAACACTAGAATATTTAAACCATGCAAAACAACTGAGTTGTGATGATATTACTGATTCTAGCAAAGAACACACCCATCAGCATCTAGCATAAACAAAACCATCCCTATTCTACCATCATCCTTATTCTAAACAAATTATCAAACCAAAGCCATTCCACACCCAGAAGCAAATTGCTAGAACACAAAATGACTACAAAAAGGCATTACAGGAGACTGTCTATACAGGGAGTTACCTTTTTTCCTTTCTTTTTCCTGTGAGCTGGTTTAGCATTTTTCTCCTTCGCTTCCTCACTCATTTTTCAGCAGGTAAATATACAGGAGAAGGGGAATAAAAGAGATCACTGCTTGTATTCCAACATGCAAAGCCACTGCAAATATTCACAGGACTGAAACCGAAGTCCATCTGCTGACGTTTCTCAGACAAGTAACAGAATAACTGCTGTTTAAAGGCAGTCTCTGCTCCTCCTGCACAGCCTTGAATTGCTCATAGCCTTGCTCTGTTTTCCTCAGTGAGAAAACTGCGTGTTCTCACATCAGTCTGATTCCTCTAAAGAAAAGAAAAAACGTTTTCTTCTCTCATCTTAACTAGTCTTTACTCCTGAGATAGATCTTGTCAACGCTTTCTAGCTTGGTCATCCACAGTGCTTCCAGTCTCTTAAATGGGGTTGATGAGCCACACAGAAATTAGCTGCAGACGGCTGACAAGTCTGAGAAGCGTTCACCAGCAGATGATTTGCCGTTTCTCACAGACGGAGAAAGCAAGCTTGAATCGCTCTGATTGCCGGTCGCATACAATACCGACATGTGTTGAATGCATCAGGGCATACCAGAAAAGGAAGCCTCCAAGAGTGATAAAAGATCAAGTTACTGGATCTTAAAGCCACTCCCAGGCAGATTCAAACAATAAAAGGCACAACACGCTGCTGAAGAAATTGCTAGATGAGATATTTGTTTCCAAGAGCTCCATATCCTCATCCAAAGGACCTGCAAATTGCCACTTTGAACAATAAGGTTTATAATATTAATTATTCATCTCATAAAAGCAGCAATAATAATTCAGCAAAAACACATATTCACAACTATCCCTGCCTGTGAGAGCTTGCTCCTCCCTTGTATGCCTGTTCCTATGACAGGATTTGTATGGTCTCTCTACTAATGCAGCTCTCACAGAAGTGTTACGTGCCTCATGTATGTACATGACTGGCAGGATACAGATCATGTTTCCACATGCTGTGACCTACTCTGCAGAATGCTTTGGCTACTTTGCTACAAGTCTCATGGAAAAAAAAAAAAATCAAGAGAGGTCAGAGACTTCATTGCAATAATTCTGTCCCCTCTGTGCCCATTAAAACACATTACACACAACCTGCACATTACCAACAGCCATGACAGCAGTCATTCAAGACGTCTAAATTATGTCATTATCACATTTACGACTATGCACTTCTCTTTAGGTACATCCACAGATTCCTATATTGACTTTGCCCCTTAGGATCTCTACCCTCCCATCAATCTTAGCTTCAGGAGGGCAAGGTGAGAGGGTGGAACAGATATGAGACATCACACAACAGCCCCATCCACCACACACATACTGTGGACCGGAGTTAGCAAAACACCAGGTTGCCCATTTCCAAGGACTCTAGTCACACCAGAGGTGCCAAGTGACAAATGAGGGGTTTTGTTTTCTTGTGGGAGTTTTGGTTTTTGGGTTGGTTTTTTGGTGGGTGGGAGAGGCATGGTAGTTTTGTTTGTTTTAAACAGGCAACCTCCAATTAATACATGGTTTGTTGGGCAGGGCTTGAGGTCGATTATCAGGATCCTCCTGCCTCCCATCTTTGCACATCTTCCCACCCTTCACCCTCATTTCAGTAGCGGTTCACTCATGACAACCAACATGCATACCACAGACTAAGAAAAAAAAGATTTAACACGCTGATTCATAATTCTATGAAAAAGTCCTCAAAGCTTTCTCCTTGTATTATTCTCTACAAATGAATTTCAGTGAGCAACCACAACAGCACCACCACACAGAAACCGTTTTCTGTGCATTGGCAACAAGTCCTTGTGCTCACTGTCTTCATGCGCTGGAAACAAACTGGCACCATCTGAACCTGGGGCTCCAAACTAGGGAGATAATTCTCCACATCAGCCTGGTAAGGCTGATATTTTGAGGAACTGTACCTCACGAGGTGCAGGGTTTAAACAAACACTATCAAGAGACTATTGATAAAATTTACCTCAAATTTTCCCTTAAGTCTTTGGCCTACAATAAAATTTATAGTTATAAAGCAGTATTTTTGTACAACACAAACACTGTTGATAATGCACAAAGCCAAGAATTTAATTTTCACAGGCAATTTGTTTTTAATGGCCGTCTCAAAAAGGAAGCTCAGCCTTTCCCAATTTCACATTTTTTATATATGTTATGTTATAAACTAAAGTGCTCTCTGCTGGTTAACAGTGAGTAAAACAATGCTTAAACACTCAAAATACCCTCCTATCCTAATAGACATGCAGAACAAACCTCCTTTCTTCAAGACTATTTTTTACTATGTGCGCATCCCCTGGACAACACATTATTTTCTGAAATAAGTCAAAACAGTAGAGTTCAAGCACAATTCAAGTGTGTCTTCTAAAAACAAGTTAAGGCTTGGATACATTAAACTGGCTAGCTAAGAGAAAGCCTCTAATCTGTGGCATGCTTAGCTAATTGTATGCATCTAAAGTAATTCTGTTTTACTTTATATTTAAAAAGGTCATAAAGAAGAGTCATGCTTCTTCAGGAATAAAAAAGAAAAAATTCCTCTTTCTAGAGCAACCTGTTACCTGTCAAGAAGCTGACAGATTCAAACCATTCACTGAGCTCAGGTATGCAGACAGAGGAAAATTACAGGTTCCTGCAATTATTTAGCTGTGCACCTCTGAGTCCAGCCCATGAAATGGAAACTTTATTAGGTTTTAGGACTCATGTCCTGTTCCTAGCTCACAGAAAACTTAATTATTTCTGAACCATCAATACCTTCGGTGGCTACCTATTTCACAACTCCTTTAATTTTTCCTGTTTTCTCTCTCATTTTCTGAAAAATGAATAACCTCCCAAGCACTGGTATACTTAGAACATGAAGGAAAAATCCAGATGAGCAATAGAAGAATTTTATAGTCACAAGATGCTCTAAGAGGTAGGAAAAGCTCTCGTACTGCCTCTCCCCCCATGTTGCTCAGCTAACCACAGCAACCTTCCTGAAAAAAAGCATAATGAATCTATCTTCTGCCATTTGAAGTAATCATTCGTATATCAACATTTAGACCCTTTTATGCAAGTTTGTTTTTTTTCATCGCCTCCTTTCCACAAAAAAATTTGCCAAGTTCTTTTACTCCAGGTAAAGCCACTAAAGGAGAAGCTAAGTATTAGACAGAAGAGTACTTAACAGAAATACACAAGAGATTTTTTGGGAAAGTCTTTTAGAAAAAAAAAAAAGTCTTCAAGTCACGCGTTTCAACTTTATTCTTCTGCAGAGCTCACAAATTATCTTTGATAGTAAAACTACTATCAAGTGACTGCTGACATCAGTCCATCTCTAAATTATATTAAAGAAATTATTCAGACTAACCTTCTTCCATCCACAGGCTTTTAGCATACTCAGTGTAACTGTATTTAAATGCCTAGGATAGGTGAAGTGGAAGGGGAAAAGCCAAACAAGATTGCCTGAAAAAAATTAAGATTTTCAAACATCCAAGAAAAGTCTCTTATGCATATTAATGTGCTGCCACAAGCACAAAACCTGAATAAAAAAAGCAGTTATTTTTTGCAAAACCATAGAAACCAAGGAAGATTTAAACTTTTACAATTGAACGCTAAGCTAAAAAAGCAAGTAAAATTAAGACTGAGCAATACCAATGCAGAATTACCTTAAAATATGCTAAGGAAGCATTTGCATTCAGAAGAAATCAATGCTTAAACATACTGGAACGCTGCTATGATCAAGAGAGCAGTTTGACAAATTACAAATTACAGTTACTATCTTCTGTCTAGATAGTCCTTGCTCACAGAAGCATTTTCTTTTCTAGAATGCTCACAACAGTTATTTCTTTGTGGAAGTACACGAAGTACACATTTTGGATATGTTTTGATAAGCTACAGCAAAGGAACAACATGCAGAAGTGTGACTGAAGTTGGAAGTGTGACAGTTGAAAAAATGAAGTTAATACTACCATACTTTAAAATCTTTAGATTATTGATGAGAAGACACACACTGCTCCCTGTAACTTACTGCTTAATTACAGTAGTGTCTGGAAGTGAACTTTCACAGCCTCGTTGATACATATCAGTTCTAGGACAGTTCTATTTTTAAATCAAAATAACTCGCATAAGAGGACAAGAGGATAGGCCAAGTTCTGTCTATCAGTACAGTTCTATTTATACATTTGAGTGACTTGCATGCAAGAAGCAAGGGGTACGCAACTTGTTATTGGTAACCTGTTTTGTAACTGTGTGCAATGGGTTTTAAAAAGAACAGCTATGACAGTTACTTGCTTTACCAAAGCAACATCCAAATCGCCAAACAACGTCAAAGTCTTAACTAAAAGACTAAGAAAACGGAGAAAGCAGGGCAGACAAAAAGCCAGCTTGCTCTTCACATACGTAGAAATCCACAAGCTTAATTTAACAAAACCTTGTGGCGTTCAGTGTTTATTCTAAGGTCACTTTGCAGATGGACCACTTAGTAGTACCTCTTCCACCTCAAGGAATATTCTATGCTGTAAGCCAAAATTCAAGGTTAAGTCAAGTATTATGTAGACAGGAATAGAATTTGCGCTGAGAGGGTGGAAGGCAAATTAACTCTAATCCTCTTTCACTAACAAAATTTGTGTACTTTTACGTACAATGTATATTTTCCTTTCAAATATGAAAGGAAGCATTTTGTGAAGACATTAACAGCTAAGGAAAAAAGGTTTTTAGGTCAGTCAATTCCTTTTCAAATTCCATAATTTGAGCAAAATAGCAGTTTAAAAATGACAATTCAAATACTACCATCACTGACTTAAAATAGGCTTCTAACCCAGCCTACTTGCCAATCGGCTTCTGTTTCAAAGGTGCATGTGTGTAGAGGTCCATTATCCCATGCCAACATAAAAACAACCCAAAACCCACCATATCTGGTTACTGGCACGGTTCACTACAGACTCAACTACCAACCTGAAGATTTTTTTTGGCCTAAAAACACACACTAGCTAGCATTACCCCACTTGATACCCCTGCTCCTTTTAAATGGAGGTCTATCGTTAATTCAGACCTGGAACAATATTCTAGGGTAGAAGCAGAAGTCAACTAAAGCTGTAAGAAAGAAGAGCCTTCCGAATAAACCCTCAATAGAGCTAGCTGCAAACTCTCCTGCGCTATTAGGAAAGCAGTTACTAGAACTCCTTCAGGAGGACAAATATCTACATTGAAAAAAAAGATTTACTCTGATCTTAGAAAGGCCAACTGAGATAAATAGAAGCAAAGGCAAGGCAACGCACGTTTTAACTCATGTTAACAAGTTAAAATTATTTTTTGTATTGAAATCAAGGGCTGAACATGAGATGCTAACATGAGTCAAAACCAAGCTGTCTTGTCTTCACAATTACCTTAACATATGTTAGCTAACTGAATTTAGGAGCCTCAAGGACAAACATATCCCTAAGGATGGAACTGAAGGGAGTCTGGGAGTGAAGCCCAGAGTGGCTGCGAAGTTACTCTGAGGGAGAGAGAAAGCCAAGAGATTAAATTCCTTCCCTCGGTCCCTTAAGGGGGGAAGTTAGCCAGCCTTGAAACATTCCCCAGCAACTGAAGTTTGTAAGAATTCCAGTTCATTAACAAGGGGATACCAAACCAAAAATTAGGCAAGGGACAGAGCTATACCACAAAAATCCTACAAAATTTGCTAGCTAGTACAAAGTTGATTCTCTGAGTAACTATTTTCAAACATAGCTGGCAAAGAGAACACACTTTATATCCAGGCTCTACATATTCCTGTTTACCTGCTATGAGATATTTCACAATAGATTATGGTTTTGATTTTATTCCTTTCATATTTTACAAGATTATTTTCTTCTGTTATTTTATAGGAGTTCTTCTAAGTTTAAACCTAGAAAAACAGACCATTTTACTAAACTAAGCTGGCAGGTTTTATACTGAGCACACATATTGCTGTCAGTAAAATCTTGTAGAGGAAGGATGGGAACAAGAGCAGCCCATTTTGGACAAACTTCCACAGGACCAGAGTGTGGGACAAAGCAGCCCCACCCTACAAAGCAATATTTCAGACTATGTATTTCAGGGTCGCTTCATGTCAGAAGCCATGGCAGGACTTGGAAGTTTGCCTGCCAGCATAAGGTGCTCCCCAGCATGCAGTGTCTTCCCATGGTTACACTTAGGATACCAGAGGACACAAACTAGTCAAGGGGCTGCCTCTCCAAGGGCTGGTTTTACACTGGGCTGTGTGTGTAGCAGCACCATGGCCAGGGTAGGTATGTGTCACCTTTCCAGGGTGCTGCCTTCACAGTGAGCCATCAGGCCAGCTGGTCTGGGCTTAGGTCATTGCAGGGGTTCACCAGTTTCAGTATCAGGCAACAGTGCCCCAGAACAGCACACCTCTGTGGTTGGTGCGTATGAAATCCAGTCGAACACCAACCCCATTAAGACAAGTAAGTGAGAGAACAGAAGGTAAGAGACAGATGAAGCAAGCCTATATATAGGTGCATGTGCAGCCTCTTTATTCCCCAGAATAATGCTTATTTTGACAATCGCAGAAAAAAGGACAGTAGTTTCACAAGCCAAGAAAATGGTATAAGCCTTTGTGACAGATTATTCACAGCCCTACAAATTCACTGAACTAGGAAGCACTAGAACAACCCAAATTTAGCTTTGATTCTAAGGCCTCAAGCTGCAAGTTTAAACCAGACACTCATCTGAATTTTACTGGTGATACCACAGCATCAGCAGTAAGAAAAGCTGGTTTTTTTAAACATGGGGGAAAAAAGTTATGTTGGAACAACTCTGCTTTGGGACCACATTTGGAACACAACACCACAGGAAGAGTATCTAGCAGCTTTTCTCCCTAATTAGGGAGAAAAATGTGCTTCATGACATTTTGGTTAGGTGACAATTTCTTAATCTCTTACCTTTTATTTTAAACCATGATATTGTACATACCGACTGAATACACCACTCTAAAACTACAAGAAAAGCATTAAGTTATAGCACTAACTGAAAAATGCATAACATTCAAACTTAAAGTTTCCACTGAGGAATATAACAACAAAAATTATTTCTAGTCTCATCACTATTGTGCCCAACAGTGCCTTAACTGTGTACAGGAGGTGAAGTTTGGGTTTTTAGCAGTCATCTGCCCAAGTGTCTTTTAAAGAAGAACCCCCACAAGTTTGATACCCAGAGGAGATCTAGTCTACACTGTAACAGTTACCGTAACAATAGCTGTATAAATCTATTTATATTTGCATACAGACAGCTATACTGCAATGTAGTCCTGAGGTTAATCAGTTTATATAAGCTATCAAATTAAAATTTTTCCCCTCCAGAGGGAAAATTTTCCTTGAAATTTTTCAAATCTTTTGCAATTGCAACAAAAGTATCACCAAGAAAAAATATTTGAGAGCAGGGGGAAAAGAGCGAGGGGTTGTTCCCACTCCTCCCTCTCAATACAATATATTTCTCCTGCTCCATGTTTTAGGACAAAGGAAGCATTGAAAAATAAAGTTATTTTCATGGTAAGCGACTGGGGCTTTGTTTGGGGTGTTTTTTGTTTGGTTTTTGTTGTTGTTTTTCAGTCTCCAGCTATGAGAGCAGTAGGTTTTTTGCCCACCTACAGCACATACAAAATAGGTCAAATGACGGCCATAATTATTTTACAGAGCATCAGTTGATAAACTATATCCTATTTACATTCAAGGCTGTATGCTGACCATGATTAGATTTCTTTCATTAGAAGATATGTGGATGGGAATAAATTCGCAGATAATGGCGAGGCAAGGGAGACTAGATCAGAGAGCGTGTGTAAGAGTTCAAACAGGAAAATGTATTAAATCCAATCATTTGGTAATGTAAAAGAGAGAAAGACACTGTTACATTTATTTTCTCTATATCACTGTGCCCACAATTCGAAGTGTCCCAATGACTTTCATCATCTAATAGCAACAAATGTGTTTTGCTTTGGTGTCAGTTTGTTTGGGTTTTTTTGGTTGGTTGGTTTAATCTCATGTAAGCAGTAGAAGTAGTTTGGAGCTTCATGTCTTCCCAACAGGAATGTACAGTACATACATGCACTGTATCTACCAGAAAGATTTTTCTTTACAAAAACCCAGCAATTTAAGAACATCATTTTAAGCTGCCCTAGGTAAGTGCCTATCCATTAAAAACATTCAATTCCACTTGCAGTTATGAAAACAATTTACATACAGCTTAAAAGAAACAACTGTCATCCATAGAGGTCTGTCAAACATTTGCTTCAAAATGACTGAATCAAAACTAAGAATTTATTTCTACAGTCTGTTGATCTAATATACCATAATAATGTAGAGTTTTATACAGAACACACATTATGAAGATTTAAAACAAGCACCACCTATAAATTTTCCTATGTCTAGGGAACTTCCAAGAACCTTTTCAAACCTGGAACTACACGAAAAATTCTCTACTAAAACATACAAATAAAAAACCTCACAGACAAGCACCAGCTAAAACTGTCTTTTTTTTAAGCTCAGGCTAAGAAAAAAGCCCACAAAAAAAAGCAATGAAGTACTTGGGGACACAGACACACAACACACATGACTTCTTGTCCAGTTTTCGTAATCACAAATCTGATTTGTCATGCAGAATACGGATTCTTCAGTTTTAGCCAAGGGCCAGTTGAGTTTCTGGGTTGTTATTAAATTAGAATAGCTTTAAAAGAAAGGGAAATTTTCAACTTCTCATAAAATTAGTAGAAAAAAACTTTTTAATTAAGTAATTTATTCATGAAGTCTCATAATTGATGCTATGGCAACTAAAAACAACACTCGTCATTAAGTATAAAACACAACCAGATATAGTGGAAGGTATTAAAAGTATCAAACTTCCAGCTTTGTGCAAGCTGCAGGCTCCAAAACTGCGCTCTCCTATTCAACATAGTTCTATATTATCTTTATTGAAATCACTGAGGAAAAGCAAACAAAAATGAGAGAACCAAGAAAACTTCCCCTGGAAAGTCAACTAAATTATAGGAATCTAGAAGATCCTCATTATCTATAGAAGTTACACTCACAAAAATACAGTATTTTCCTTCAGTGTAACAGATTCTCATATTCTATGTTCAAGACCCTGAAATTTGTGAGTAGTTTTGTTTTACTATTATACCAGATTGAAATGAGCCATTCTGGAGGAAGTCTTTTTCTTTTGTTCTCCCCATCCATGTATTTTAATGAGCAAGAAATTCATTTTCTCCAGCTCACAACTGTTTTGCCCTTGATGGTAATTGGCAAGTGATCTCCCTGTCTTCATCTTGAGCCACGAACTTTTTCATCTCAGTTACATCCCCTATCCTATTGAGGAAGGGGAGTGAGAGTGGCTGGGTGGGTATCTGGCTGCCAGCAAAGGTCAATCCCATCACACCAGAGAACATCAACCTACAACAGTCACTACTGTCTGGAACCACTGCACACACCTCATGATAAAAAACAGTCATCTAAGCTGCTATATTATGCTCTTTTAGAGGTGCACATGAGGAAGAAGGACTGACATTCATTTAATCCCTATGATGAAAATCTCAGATTTTGTAAATTAGGAAATTCTAAGGAAACAAAACAAAAAAGACCTTTTGTATTTAGAAGGATCCAAAAATCGAAAGGCAAAAAAGTCAGTAAGAGATGACTATCACCCAGATGTTCTCTTTATCTCAAGTATATTTTCGTATTCCCCGCATCAGCTGGAAGGTGAGTGGGAGAAGGAAGCCACCATTTAAAGAGCTAAAACATAAGATGTACTTTGTCATCACGGCATGTACAGCTTACATATGCAAAGCAATACTTAATGCACACTTAAGGCCTAGAGTTCCACATCTGCAATTTTTACAGCAGTACTGCAGAAATGCTTATCTTAAGTGAACATAAGCAGCAGAAAACAAAAATAACTTTGTGTTTCTGAGGCAGTGAACCAGGCTGGGTAGAGCCCAATAGAACAATTTGTAGATTCGCATCTCACAAGTATTGCGGCTGCAGCATGAGTTACACAGCTGAAAGGGACACTGAATACGATAGTTTTGCCCAGCTGTTGGAAAGGAGAAGTTCACCTGTGCTGCATTTTTAATGTACAACCTGCCCTCTTCCAGAAATGCTCACTTTCAAGTACTCAGTAACTTGCTGAATACAGATTTGAAGAGCTATTCAGGAATAGAAACCATACAGCATGAGGTTGCAGAAGAAGGTGCCTGGGGGAAAAGGGGTTCTGTGTTAGATTTCCTCTCACGTTAGTCAACACACAACAAATAATCCCTGTTGCTGCTGAACTGCTCTTTGTAATTGTTTAATCTGGAATTAAAAATAGCCCAATCTATAAGGTTGCAAACATGAAAAATACAGCAATTCAAATATAGGAGAACTTAAAAAAAATAGGACCACAGGATTCAGAGAACCTCATAAATGATGACACAAAATTAAAAAATAAGTGTTCCCTGAATCAAAACATCCAGTAGTTATAATGTAGATGTCTCCAAGAGAGTAGGATGAGGACAAAGTTTATTTAAAAGCCTTTAATACACTTCATGACGTTGTATTATTTAAGTAGCAGTGATCAAAACTGACATCAAGTAAGTAACATTGATGCATTACTGGTTTACACATCTAGAAACCTCACTGCTGGGACTCCAGACTCTCTGCAGACTCTCTGAAGTTCCAGCACTCCTTTTGGGAAATACCTGAGAGGGTACAGTACCCTAGCCAAAAATTGAGGTAGGAAAAAATAGTTAGAACCAGTTCCTACAATTCCATTGCTAACTCATTGACCTATTAAAGGGTAATTACTTCCATTTTCAAAAGGTTTTCAGGGTTAAAGAAAACATGACTATTTCTGCTGCAAATGCCAAGTAACTAGACACTTGATAGATACAGAAAACTTGCACCCACCAAGGCACAAAGAGATATTAAAGGAAACCCCTTCTGGTCAGGAGTTTCCACTTAAAAGCACTGTTTATTTCCTCAAATACTAATCCACTGTTACAGTCTTATTCAACTGAACATATTCTTTTCCCTAGCACTCTGAACTGTATTGTTTACAATCTTGTTTCTATATGGAGAGCTGCTAACATAAGCATCATTGCCTGTACCTCCTTAGTCATTCCAAACAGGATTCAAACATGGAATATTCTGAAAAATCTGCCCCTGTGGCCTCCAAATAGTATTTTTCCATCACATGTAGTATCATTTTCCACAGTAGGTAAAAGTCACAAGGGTGGTCTAGAGCAAGTATGGGTATAATTCACAGCTTTCTAGTCAAAACTGTTAAAACCCTGTAATTTATGGGTGCGAGTAACCCATATGATGGCATAAATAAAGACACTAGCGTTGGTTTCAACACCACCAATGTAGATTGAGTTTGCAAAACCGAAACAGTTACTGTTAACCTTTAGGGCTGCCCAGTCTTTCCTTGTTAATTCAAATTGGGGTGATCAGTTTCCATTACTATTATAAACGGCCTCCTTCTCTAAGGATGTTTAGCTTCACAAGTTAAACACACATTTGGTCAACTTTCAGTTTCAGGTATAGTTTCCTCAAAACAAACACTGCTTCTCTGTAACTTTAAATATGGGAAATTAGCATGAAGTTTTTTGAGCTCAAAGTAGGTGAATTGTTACAGCCATGAAAGCATCTTAGAGACAAAAGCTTTCTTTCCCTCCATCAACAACTGAAACTGCCACAGAGCACTAAAAGAGATGTACAGATACAATTTTTACTGTAACAATTATGAACTGAATAAATTCTTTGTTTCTCTCTTTCTCATTTCTGTTAACTTTTTTGAACTGCGTTATTAATCTGAAAATTCTCAAAGAGAAGCAGGCCCTCAACAGTAGCTTTGATCTCACAAAAAAAGTAGGTATCAAACAAGAATTTCAGTAAAAGGTTTAGTTTAAATATACATTCCTATTCTAGGCAGGAGAAACAACAGCAAGAAAAGACTGAAAGCTCTAACTTTGACCTTAAAACAATTTGTTTTAGTATTACTTTTCACTTCGGTCAGTAGTTAAGCCCTCAAGATAACTCCAGGAGATCATTACCAGAAAGAAAAATAATACCACTTTCTTGATATTTTGCTGTGCCGCATAAACTAACATTCCCACACAAAGAATCTTTCCAGCTCAGCAACAATCATGCCCTCTGGCTTTTTCTCAGGACAAATCACTACACATTATCCACATGCCATTTTCTCATTATTTATCCAGTGACTCTTAGAGCATCTTCTTGCTGCAAGGACCACAAGAGTCTTCAACAATAACGGCAATACTTGTTCTGATAACAGGAGGCATTAGCAGGAACAGCCTTCCATATGCTGCATTAATAAGGTTCACATTTCACTATCTGCATATGGCCTTGCTCTTCAGAGCAAATTTCAGCTTCTATTTATATAACTTTGATAGCCAGAAAAGCAGTTTAACTTTCATTACCATGACATGTAAGTCCAAACGACCATTAGGTAGAAACGTTATATTCAAGAAGCCCATTTTCAAAGTTTTAATGGCTGCCCAAGTGAGCTGATTAACCCCATCTGATTGTTAAACTCCAGGGCACATCATAAATGCTTCATGGAGACATCATTATTATTAACACATGCTTAGAGAAAAGTAAAACTCTGAAGTACATGCATTGTATGTAACACACTTGAAGCACTGAAATACCTCCAGTTTATGTAACAATTCCATTTCAAGCTGCAAGAATTACTAGCAAACACTGCTTCAAGTTGTCAATATTTTGGACAGCATTGTTCACTTTTTGTAACAGCTTATCAGCTGACTGATTAATTCTGTTGGGCCAAATAGGGACAGAGCCCTTACTCTGGAAGTGCTATCCCGTCCTTTCACTTTATTACACTTCCCCAATTACATTACATGCATAAGGAGTTAGAGTTGGCATCCTGTTTTTCTACTGTTGCACAGTGAACATACTATTCTTTGCAAAAGCAGTTTAAAAGTAACTTTGTTGCTTTCTCCTTTTGCCCTTCCTCTAATTCACCCTCCTTCCCCTTCATTTTCCTTTTGAACTAGTGTTATTTGCCGCTGTCTTCCACTGCTTCATCTGCCTCTTCCCAACTTGTGTGCAGTGTTCCATCTCTCAGTACCACCACTGAAGCCTCATACAATTATGACACAAACCCCTCCATTTTCACCTGTCTCTTCCATATGCCTTCTGTACACACGTCAGCTCCCTCCACATGCCACCTGGGTCACACATCTGACTTTGCCTTTTACATGCAGTGCATGGACGAGTGCTTATGACAGCTCCGCAGTGCTCATCCATCCTACCATGAAACACTCATGAATTTATCTTAACTTCTCCATCCATTTACTTTTCAGCTTCTTCTCCTCTCTCTTCCCTGCAGTTTTGAAAGCCAAGACTTCCCTTTCAGATCTACTATTTAATTCCTTTCCAGGCACAGATGAGTATCTGCTTCCAACTTGCTTTTTGGTCTCAGTCTCATTCTGTGCGCAGCTAACTCATTCTCACACTGCTAGCATCTGCCCTAATTTTTACAGCGTCTTTCACCATCTTTTTATATTGGCTTTTTCACTTTCTAGTCTAGTGCTTTCCTCTTATCATAGGTTTTCTGCCTCCAAGGTCTTTCTTACCATTCACACCCATTTAACCCACCATGGCTATTCTTTCCAGGTTGTTTCCAAATAACCTAACCAGTTCCTTTTATCCCATACTTTTTATCTTCCAGGAGTTAGGGAATTTTTATGGCATCCCTTGAGGCGAGTTAAACACATGCTTGTACTTAGAAACAGAAGTGTAATGAACAATGCATTGGACAGTCCTACTATCATAATTCTACAAGGAGCCTGCAAAAATGCATCAGGAGCCAATTCCTTATATACGCTTGCACCAGCACTGATAATCCTGAGTGTCGGCTTGGGACACCTCAGCCCAGTGTTGGGTTTATCCCCCAGCACAGCTCTGCTGCCCAAGCACTGGCATTACATGACCACTACAAGACCATCCTGTGGCTGTTTCTTCTCTCATCAGCAACAGCACCTTCACTTCTCTACAAAGAGTTGCTCTGTCTGTGCCCTTCCTGATTCCAGCCAGTTCAGCCCCTTCTGCAGTCGGACATTCTTGCTCTCCATGCCAGATTACTCCTTGATCACAAGTTACGACTGCTGAAAAGTTACAATTTGAATCTCCCCTTCACAAGCTCCAAGGCTTTTGGTTCACTCTCTATTAAACTCCTCTGGGCCATGCTCTTTCACTTTCTCATACTCTTCAGATTACTAGCAATCTTATTCCTCACCTTTGTCTCAAGGGATAGTAGGAAGGGATGAAATCCTTCCACAATTCTAACCTGACTGAAAAAAATTTCCAATAAAAGTTATACCTCACATCACAACAGCTTCTTCTGTTTTGGCAGAAGACTTCCCTGTCTCCTACTCCAAGGAAGTCAGGCAGTTCTGCTACTGGCAAGATGTTAGAAAATATGGTAGTTTCTATAGACAAGAAGTATAAAGTCATCAGCATTTCTTAAGCAGACTGCTTCAAAGTGACCGGCACCCCAGAAACTTCAGGCATACTTCACTAGTTTTCTTTATTCCATTTTTTGGGTAATCTCTTGATGTTGCTGAAGATAAGGGTTGCTTGATTCTAGGAGTTTTCCTTGTTCTTAGCTGATTGTTTCTGTGAACAGCCATTGCTTGAAGTGAGGTTTCATTTACTACCCCTCCAACAGGTGCTGCCCAGATATAACAAAGCGATCTCATAATGGAAGTTTGGAGATAAGACCAGAAGCCTTGCCATCTTCTGCTGAGGCACTGTTATAGCCTGTTACTTTGGAAGCCAGGAAAATATAATGTTGGAACCAAAACCTCTTTTCCTGGCACTTTGCATATAAAAATCACTGCATTAAGAAATAAAAACTTTTCTTGTAATCAGAAGAGAAAAAATAAAAATTGTAACATTTGAGAGAAAAATCAGAAAATATTAACTACTAAACCCAAAACTCTTTGTTGCTGGTGTTTGGGGGTTTTTTTTCCCCCCTCTACTGAGGGGGGAAAAAAAAAAAAAAATCTTACAAGAATACACTCAGGCTGAAGTCTACCTAGCAAAAGATAAGGGTTTTTTTATTCGTATGCTATGATTTTTTTTTGTTTGTTTCCAGAATTTAATTTTTGTTTCCATTCAGTACTTCATTGTCAGTTTGCATGGAGTAAGACAAAACAGATCTAACTAAAACTTGAAAGAACAACCTGTCTTGCTGAAACCATTATCGTGATTTGTGTATTTATGAAAATGTTCTAAAAGGCATAGTGGACAATAGGTTCCTAGCTAAAGCAATATCTGACTGCCAAAAATAGCTGTACTAGCTGACTGGTTCGTACTCCAAAAGAAGAAAAAAAGCTTACTTCCCTCCACCTCTTGGTTATGAGTTTTCACATTTACACAGCAGACAAAACTTAAATTGAAAAACTCAGTTATGACATGCTTTAAAAAAAAAACAACACACAATTGTGGAACATTGTCCTGCTCTACCCCCTAGCACATTGCATCTAAATTATTTCACCTGTTCCAATTCTCACATGTGTCTGGCATAAACAATTTTGTAAGATGTATATGTAAATTGTCCTTTTTACATCAAGGAAGGCTTAAACCCTTAACATTGCCTCTGCTACCTACCAATCAGTACACCTTTGTCTTCTGACTGCAGTGCTCTGTGTAGAACTTTACGCTTTATAAGGTAAAGTTTTATTTTACAACTGAGAATCTTGATTGTAGTGTTTAAGCATAGAAGCATGTGAACACCCTTTGTGTTAAAAATAACCCCCTAGGATTTCTAATAAGCGTAAGCACAAAAAGGGTAAAAAAACAAGACAGAATTCATTTGACACGCATCCGTTTGCTATGCAGTTACATTATGTTTTTATCTTCATAGAGGAGCTCAGAAGACTTCTGATGCATATCTTGACACACATCAAGGCTGATCATGAACACAGCTAAAAAGTCTATATGAATTGCATGCTACTAAAAGCGGTTTTACATATCAGCTGAAGAACCAAAACTGACACTGATTCCCCCCCAACCACCCCAGCTGCTTATTGACAATAAAAATTAATTGGAGAGCAAATTCTGGAGACAGGACCAGCTATTTCCCAGGCACAGATCCTAGCTGTAAGACTGTATTGCAAAAATAAGAGAAAAATACTATGTTTTCAAAATCAACATATTTTCCTGGAAATTATTTTTGGGGGGGGGAGGGGGGGTTGTGCCACCAATTCCTGCACAAAGAGATCAACAAGATCCTCAGTTACGCCATCATCATCTGCTAGGTGCAAGGTTAAAAAAAAAGTTTTGCCCTTCCCAAGTTCCAGGATCCAGGGCTGCATATACCTGGGTCAGCAAACACCATGTAACAGATGCAGGTAACAGTACTCAATCATTCTATGTGATTTTTGCAAGGACCGTTTATCCTCCAAAAACTTTGCACCTACCACATTGTGTGTTACTGCCCGAGTGCCATGCCACTGTCTTCCAATTGAGAGACTCTCAGCCTCAGAGTTTGGGGTTTTTTTCCAGTCCTTCCTTCTAGCTATTTCTCAGCTTAACTCAATTTAGCTTTAAACAAAAAGGCCTACAGATGCCAACTCTAATTTCCAAGCCTTTATATCAAAGTCCTGACCAGACAGATAACTGGCACAAAAGACTGAAGTGGTGAACTAGAATTCTAAAATGCTGCCATCTGATTCTCATCCCACACAAATACGTAATCTAAGTAATGAAAAAAGCTTTCGTCTCAAACATCAGCTTGTTCAAAGCTCTCGAAATAAGTAAAATGTTGGAATTTGGATTGAGTCATGACAAGTTAAAGCTGTAACAGTAAGAAATAACCTTCTGAACAACAATAAAAAGAACATCCTTAATGTCAAGCAGAAGAGAAAGCAGTTACATTTTCAGACAGACTGTCAGTTTAAAAATATGCAATGTAAAGAAATAAAGTGGTTTTGGCTCTTTTCACAACTTCTTGGATTCTTCATATATTTTTACGCTTCACCTTATTTATAACAGTTTTATATTTTGTTTTTCTTTCATCACAAAAAATTAAAACTATTTTATTAGTGTAAATTATTGTCAGTGAAATTTAAAGGAAAATATATTTGTCTCAGCTATTAAGACAAACAATAACTCATACATTGGTGTAATTTCATCTAGGTGCTTACTTTAAATATGCACTACACTTTAACCCTTTAAGGAAACAAAAATATGCACCCAGTATTACAACAGAGCTCAGCAGGCACCAAACATGCAGGCCTCATGCAATGTGACAGAGCGTGGGGTACAAGACTTGTCATCACAAGACAGTCATCATTGGTCAGCATAGCTTGGTCATTCCCATTAGAAGTAGTTATTAGTCAGTTGTCACCACTGTCCAATGCTAAGGCGGGATAAGCGGGAAAGGTAAGAAGAGAACTGCCTGTTAAGCAGGAACAATTCCTGCCATTTCCTGGAAAATCCCACCGTTCTTTCCTTTTCCCCCCTCACCAAGGGCAACACAGGGTTCATTTTCACAGCCATTCGATAGATGTCAGGTTGGGTATGAGCAGAACACAGCAGGGAAACAGCAGCACAACTTGAATACATAGCACTCAGCAAGTTCAAAGCTAGCAGCTAAATTCAGTTTCCTTAATTCAAAAACTTTGTTCCATAGAATCAAACAATTAGACAGCTGGCCCTGGCAAAAAGAATACAGTTTTTCTTTTTTTCTTCTTTCTTCCCTCCTTTTTCATGGGCAATGGATTACCAGAGCACTCGGAGTCTTCCAGTCCCAAGAAGATTAAAAACAAAACCCATGCTTCTCTTCCAGTTACACTCAGCAGAGGGCACCTGAGGACATCCCAGCTTGAACATGGAAGAGGGATTAAAGGCAAGTAGTGCCAGCTTCAGCCATTTACTCCCCTACCCTCTTATTCTTCCCCAGTTCAGTGTAGATTTTCTGCCTTATTTAAGTTTATTACACTTTTAAACTTCTAACAGTGTTGCCAAGAGACTTTTGTACCAGTTCATGTCCTCAGTCACTGGTCACAATGTCAGTGTGAGAGCTTAGTTCAGCCACCTGGAAGATTTGCAAGTGAGTATCATCAAAAAATGTTTCTTTTCTACCAAGATGATGGCAGTTTCAGGACCAGTCTTTGTCCTTCTCAGCTGTATCACAGTAGCTTTGATGTCAACATACAATGCTTATAAACAGCAAAATTCAGATCACTACTAAACCTTGGATTTAAAGCACAACACAAAAACATAGCATGGAAAATTAGGTGACAGACTTGTCCATTGAATCTTTTTGCATTATTAGATACTTTAAACATGTCACAAGGTCCAGCAAATCCAAAACTTAAGTGGGAGACAGTTGTGCAAAATACTTTTATTGGGAAAGAGAAATATAACAAGTGAACAATAAAAGGCATTTGTTCTGTTAAGCAATTCCTTGTATATCCAAAAAGTTGAACTTCCACAGCCCAGGGGTATAAAGAGGAAGCTGAAATATGCAGTCAGTGTAGTCTGGTTAGATGATACCACAGGTCTTTAAATATCTGACTCCAACATCCCCAGTGCTCACATTTGCTTCCATACATGATAGTAACAACCAGAAGTAACAACTTCTGTCCAGTTGCAGTACAACTCCAGAGAAACTTAACTCAAAGTAAATTATTCTCTGTGCAACATCTTGTAATTTGCCAATGACTATATCCAAGATAAATGTTACCCAGACTAGGGGTGAGGGAGGAAACCCATACAAAAAAAACCCACACACAAAACAGATGAGGGAGAAGAAAATGAGAGAAGTAGCAGACACACTCCTGTCCAGAACTTCCTGGAATCTGGTTCTTTTGTTCACCTTATTCTAACCTGACAAAAAAGGTATATGCCAGAGCATTACTGGGCTAAAAACAAGACAGTTAGGAGGAAGTTGTACACAGATTTATAACATTTGACGACTATAAGTTTCCCATACAAGTTCCAGGTCATATTTGAGAGGGAAAGGAGATAATGATTCATGCCAGCACTATATACTGCTAATACAGGCATAAGAGTACAGCATATCTTAACTTCTCATTGAGGTGATGACTAGTTGAACTTGGTGAGGATGTTGCTAAACACTAAGGTCTAAGTACCTGGTATTTTCTAACCAAGGACATTGAACAAAATTGCTTTCAGACACAGATGACCACAGCTCACTGACACAGGATTTTTTTTTGTTAAGAATAAGCAAATTCTGTAGCAAGCCACCTTTAGTCAAGAAGTTCTTGTCAAAGTAAACTAGCTATCCTAAACGATAATGCCTTTCATGTGATTCCATGTGAAGAGTTACCATTTATCTGCTCACATAAACTAAGCAACATCTATGATGTGCAACATTAAAGTAGTTATAGCAACACAAATGCTTACAGAAACAGATGAATTAGAAGACGCTCCAAAGCAGCGAACACAAAAGGCAGTAGATAAACATTCTCTACAAGTGCTCAAAAACATCAGACAGTCCCAACGATTTTACAGTATACCATCCTCTGGTTTTTCCAGTGATAAGCTCAGTATTATAGCGATACATTGAAGATAAAAACAAAACAATGCTGACACATAAATCCATGGAATGAACAGAAGTGGGATTTTTAAGGTTTTACCTTTTTAGGGCTTCCTGGAGGGTAGAATTCGTGGAACACCTAAAAATAAAAGAAATGACATTGAAAAGAATTAAAACTGGTAGGCAAAACAATCTCCAGAGTAGTAAAAAAATAAAGATAATGCTTACATGAAAAGGTGATATTAGTAGGGTCTACTGTGGTGTAATCCAAAGACCATCATCACTTTGTAGCAAAGATCTCAGGAATACACACGCTACACCTTACAGAAAATACAATGTGGGACATCAGACACATGATGTCACAATACACATTAGAGCTGACTGACGTTACAAAACGTGTGTCACATCCCACAATTGACTGATGTCACAAGAAGTGTTTCACATCCCATAGAATGATGATGTCTCTATTTCACAGGGATATTACACACACCAGTTGCTTTCAACCCAGGGTCCTACATTAGAAAAACTGTATGAACAGATTTCCAGGACACACTTTTTTTTTTTTTAAACAGATCCATTATCATGGGGCAAAAGATAAGTCCCTCAAAGGAGAAAAAAAAAAAAAATTAAAGGCTGTGAAATAGTACGAAGCTAGGCAGAAGGAAATGGCAAACCAAAAGCCTGCAAACCACCAAGAGAGCATGACATCCCTCCAGTTCTGCCAAAATGTACAGATAAGCAAAGGAATTGCAAGATGAAACCTATGGAAAAGCACAAAACAAACAAACAAAACAGCAGAGATGTCCTCTTCAGGTACTTGGAACATAACAAGAAGAGACAGACCATGTTCTTCAGCACACTTTAGTTTTAAGCATCTTGGTGGGTTTGCATTTGAGGTGCCACCCTCAGTGCTTGACCAAATGCTTTTCAACAAAGAAAGTAGTTAAAGAGATGACTACATAAACAATGACTTCTTGGCAGGGGTTGGGAAAGAAGCCAAGCAGATTTCATGGAGTTAAAACACAAGTTCCCAGAATCTCTCTTGGATGTCTACAGCTAGGACTATCCAACTGTTCAGTTCTTCAGGTGAAAAAGCAGGAAGTTGAACCTACCAATCTAATGAAACACTGGGTTTTTATGGAAGTCCATCTGTCTCAACTTTGTCTCAAAAACACACGAAAACATAAGAACTGAAAAAGAAAGAATTAATTTCAACAGGACTCCAGTAAAGACCATTAATCTACTTGCTCTCTTAAATCTATTTCAAATGTAAAGAGATGTGTTTGATGAGCCCAGCTGTTAACATGAATAGCAAAGTTTTTTGATTTCAGAACTTGTTTGTTGTTGACTTGGTTTTGGAGTTTTTTTGGTTCGTTTTTTGTTTGGTTTGGGTTTTTTAAAATAGTATTTATGTCTTCCACAGAAGAGTTGCTTACTTTGAGATGCTTAATTTCCATAGCCATTACAAAACATTTAGCTAAGCTTTAAACTGCAGCCACATCTCTTTGTGAAGCATACAGTATCACAAAATTTAGTTGTAATGACTATATGCTTGTACTATCACCAACTGCCCAGACTGAATATCAACTAAGCAAAATTACCACCTTTATTATAGAAACCGTCTCACTGAAAGGCCACTACCGAGGATTGCTCATTTTCTACCGTTCTTACACAAATTACTTTAAAATCCCTATGAGAAACTAAGCTCCAGAGATGCATACACTTGCTTTTGACTTGTCACAGCAAGAATGTAACAATTTTTTTAAACAGTGGGAATTCAGAATGAATTATTAACAGTACCTATATAAAGTTCAGCTAACTCTCTATATATAGTATGAAAATCCAAGTAGTTCAGAGTATTTCCTTTCCCAAATAAATGTATTTGGTCCAATGAGCTCAGTAATGAAGAATAAAATATTTTCACAGAAGTCTCTCAAGTTCTTTTCCAAGATTTAACTGAAATACAACACACTTTACTAGTAATCAGTAAAAAAAAAAAAAAAACAGATAGCATTGTTGAACTATTCATTAAACTTTCTCACCATAAAGTCAAACCACATTCCAGTTCAGTAATTATTTGGCTATAATTCTAAACAAGTAATAGGTTCTGCTTCTGTAAATACTGTTCTGGTTCTAATTCATAAGTTATGCAAAACATTATACATACCACTCAACAATCCATCCTTAATGTACCCAAAGAGATCTTCACAATTCCTAGTGAATAATTCATGTTTCCATTTTGCCATTCTTTTACTGTGTAGGAGCAATTTGAACTCAGTCATAGCTCTAACTTTGAGATCTGAACATCACCAAAGAATGGTTGAAAAGCTCAAGGAGAAATTGCTTTACAAACCTAATCTACTTCCCAAATGGAAGAACTAAATAGTCCTAAATATATCTGAAATAACATGCCAGCATCTGAAGAGACTGGCCATATGCTGAACTGTCACTCTCCAATACTGACTGATGAATTAAGATGCTAGTGTAGCTCGCTGCTTACTGCAATAGTGTTCATGTCACTCACATATGTTGCTTTGGCAATTATTACAGTTTTCTGTAAACTAAGGAGCACATTAGATTTGAGAACAAATTACAGACCAGCTAAAAGCACTAAATTCTTGACTGATTTCCATGAAACGGGAAGAAACACTGCAAAAGACTGGAAAGATATGCAGGGTAATTGCTGTACCATTGCAATCTGCATGATGGAAAGCATGAGAAAAATCAAGACAGCTAGACAAGAGTCCAGTAATCAGGATTTTCTGTAGTCTGTGCAATCTGTGCAGTTTTCTGTAGTCTGTGTGTGATACTGTAATGCCTATGGTATTGTAAAGAGAACATTCAGAAGGAGGAGAAACGTTCACCCACAACACTTAGGGAATATATAACATGAATTTAACTAGTTAGTTAGTACAAACATCGCACTGATGTGAGCACTGGAGCTTTTCTCCATGCTTGGCATATAGGTAAAGGAATCCAGTAATTAAAGAGTTATGACAATGGCTTAATAGAAGAAGATAACAAGAACCTGCACAGTAAAATATATAAAGAAGTAATGAAATACTTCTAGTAATGTGTTTGTATCCCCAGACAAGATTCCAGTTACTAAGAGTTGTGGCTCAACAAAATCAAGCAAGTCAGTCCTTGGAGCATTGGTATCAGAGTGACAAATTGTCTGTAGTGGCCAAAAGGCTGGGAATACCTTGATGCTGAGCTCTTCATTATGTTTCGTATACTCCACAGGAATGTCAGTCTCCATACTCCCCAGAATTTGCATTAGGAAAAAAAGCATTACTTTGACAATGACTCTTGAACTTTATAATCAAGGTTCCCAGCATTATCACATTCAAACATCTATAAAAACTTTTCTGACAAATTAGAAGTTGAGGGATTCGGGTTGGAGATTTTTGGCAAAGGGTGGGAAGAGCAGAATGTATCTGTACTTTCATAAACAGGAAAGTACTTGTAATGTACAAGGAGTCCTCTGAATGACGTCATTTGTAATAGGCTGAACTTTTTGCTCTTGATTAATTTTCTCATCCATTTACTTTTAGGCTACATTGAAGTTTCTGTAAATGACAGTAGTGCAACACTCCGTTCTTTCCGCAGCTGCTTGCGCGTCTTGTCTAATATACAAGCAGAGTTTGACAGAATACAGATGTACAGCATCCTGGCCTCCACAGAAATACTTGGCAGCGGATGGTTAATGCAAGGCATCACAGTACAAGTTTATGCCCATTATTATTCTATTGAGTGGTACTCTAATACATGTGTGCACGTGTCTGAATGAAACGTTTCTACGTGCATATAGATGTACACACAGTTGCATATGCTCTTTTGTGCAATACTGGTTTTAGATTGGTACTTATGAAAGGGCACCTTTAAGTCTAGAATAAGACACCAGTGAAGATGTTAGGCTACACTTGCAGGTAGTGCAAACAGCATTTCTGAGGAAAGAAATTCAATTATTTTCCAGCTTTAGAGAATTTGGCTCCAGGTTAGGTACCACAAACAAGGTCTACCCTGTCACTTGCTCCATGATGAGAAGGGATTAGAAATATCAGATGTTTCCCATTACCTGGAACAGTTGATACAACTCTATATGTGCCAGCCACTACCAGTTAAACTGCAATATCAACGGAAAAAATTAACAGAAGATCTGAGGGACCAAAATTTGGGGGCCTACCAAACTTCCATACATTCTTCCACAAAGCCTGCTTTGGCAATACATCAGGCAGTCAGTACAAAAGACCCTTTATGGGACAGAGTTATTTGGTCTAATGAGTTGCCAGAGAGAATCACAGGATGCCAACAGCAGCAGAAAGGGTGTTATTACGTGGCGCTCAACAATGTGGTGACTAGCAAGTACTAGCTAATGATATGCAAACAGATATAAATAATTTCAGCAATAGGAGGAGTTCACTCAGTCACTCACACTGAGGCAGAAATTTTCTGCATTCTCCAAGACACTGAGCTGAACTCTAAGGACTCCACGCAATAGTTCTCATGAGAGAGATGGAGAAAAAGGATAACACCAAGGGTTGTTTTATAACTAGAACAAAACAATAGCTACACATAAAAGCTTTGCCAATCCAATAGTGAGAAGACCAATTCGATAACAGGCTTCTGAAGTTTCACCTTTTGAAGACACAGACAAGAAAAATATTCATCACTTTTAATAGCAATTCAAATTAAACAGCAAATATTTATTTGTATTCTCAGTAGAACTCCTAACTTTTTATGCTAGAGTACAAGTTGTAGACAATCGTTTGACTTACCACTTCTGCATTTCAGAAATAATGAAAGCCAATAGTGTAATATTGCTGGGAGAAGTTTCAGTATTCCTGAGAATGCCTTTTCTCAGGGACACACCTCCCAGTCACATATCCCCTCTCACACACCACATTCTTTGTGCTGAAACCACACAGGAGTCTCAGGGGCTCGGGTTAGTCCTAAAACAGTTAATCAAAATACATAAAACAGGCATAGATGTATTAGCAATTCCTTCTGAAAGACTGGCATATTCTACAGAAGATTACTATTTTCCCTATAAATCAGTGGCAGCGCCTTCAGCTGATGTATGAATTCTGAGGAGCTCTTTATCACTCAGAGCTGGTACATTTTAAATGTTTAAAAGATGTACCTAGTCCCATTTCAACACAGGCTTTTGTAGCATTTTAATGTCTTGCCATTTAGTAGCTAGAACCCAGCAAAGAGGATACAAGTGCTATTACTGGTAGCTAATGGATATTCTTCTTCAGCTCAATTGCTGAACGACATTTTGAATAAAAGGCTTGATTCCCAAAGGGAACAACCTCCTTTCATTACTGTCCAGTGCTTATACTAAAGGAGAATTCTCCACAAGTAGTAAGTAGGGGCAACGTTCATACTTTTATTTCTAGGTTCCCACTGATTAGAGGATAAAGGCATTGCACAATATTTAATTTATACAGGTCACATCCAATACCTCAAGTCCTGTACCTAGACTCATTTCCACATACAGACCTTTCCTGTTCCCATTTTAAAACCACCTTTTGTTCAGGGCATTATCCTGGAAAAAATACACTTAAAGACTACATAGAAACAGCAGAAAACATTTTTTGAGCTGTCCCACTCAAGATATGCAACTACCTCCCAGCTGTGCTAGTATGCTTGTACAGTTTGTGTCCCACCTGGTTACCTGTGCCACATGCTGCTCCACTCACACTGCTTTCAACAGAGGGCTGCAGCACACGTAAGCAGATCAACACTGGTTTTGACCCAGCTACCTGCCAAAGCAGTAAAGACCCAGCTTATCTACATAGTTCAGAGGAGCAATGCTAGCTCCCGAACCAAGAGAGCATGTGCTGTAGTCAGCTACCAGACTGAAGTCACATCCCTGCTCAGCCTTCAGGGTTCTCTCAGCAACAAAACACACACCCTCATATGATTATACTCTTACCACCTCGTATGACTATACTTTTTCATGGCTGCAGAGACACCTCCACCATGCAGGTTAGCACCGCTTTAAAATGGGACTCCTGCAAGATTGTAATCACTGCCAGTATCTCTCTGCATCCACACTTCACCTTAAGAAAGGGTTTAAAGCACAGCGTTGGAAGGGCACGTACTGCAACTACCACTGGCTGGAATCAGAGATGCCAATTCTATTAAGGCTGCCTTTGGTACAGGCAGCATTCTGAAGACTACCTTCAAAGCGTCACTCCTCTGCCACATGTATGCAAGTCTCCAAGTACTGCCACAACGGCAGAATGCAGAGTATCTTCACTCAGCCGCCACTATTGAGCACACCACTGTTGCTGGAGATACATATCAAAGTTACGAAGCTGCATCACCTGTTTTCTGAATTCTCTCTAGATAACTGCATGCTAATCAATGACAGATACCCTGAATTCTTTCTTCTATTCCACTTCTGTTGTTCATACATAGAGTAGAACACTTCTGCAAAAGTCAGAGCCTGAAATCCAAGCCTTTGAAATCACTTCCTTTTTTTTATCTCCAGTGCAAGCTACACTTTTAATCTCATCCCAGCAAGGACTTCATGAGAATTTTGTCTGTTCAGGTCACACATTCAGGAAAAATAACTTTCTGTCTCAGGAGTGGTCATTTGGAAGATCACCCAAACCGTGTGAAGTGCCACTACAGACACTATACTAGCCAGTACTTGCAGTTGTTGATGTCTATCTTCTAACTTGCATTGTAGCAAGACTTTTTTAAACATGAATAGTATTTTAAGACTATTGCTAAAATGTCACTATCATCTTAATTATATAATCATCACTTTACTAACAAAAAGAATTTTCTCTTAAATAAAATTATGAAGACAAACAGTAACTTCTTTCAGAGCATAACAACACATGCATATAAATCCTTATTTCACATATTACAAGATTGCATTTCTAGCATGTTACATGGTTTAAGTTGTCTGGGTTGGTTTGTTTTAAGCTCTGTGCCTTTTTCTCTTTCCTCATTTTAATTCATTACAGCTCCAGTATATCAACAACAGTAGAACACACTATTAGCTTGAATTTAATTGCTCAACTAAAAAAGAAAAATTTCTTTCAAGATTCAAGCTGCTGCCTTCCTTTGCAGTAATAATTTGTACAGAAGTGCTGTGTGTATTAGAAAATCTACATGTTTGCCAAGCTAAAGACCTGTAAGTAGGCTCAGCATCCAGTTAAACATTTCATTGCAATCTACCGGCATGCTAATTAATAGCTAATTAGTAAGCTCCTAATAAGTATACCAAGTTCAGATTCACACTCGCTATTTTTAAAAACTAATTACTTGTAGCATACAGAATGGTGAAAATAAATCAAAGTCATCTCATGCCACACAATTTACTTCAAATATTTTTCAGAAAAGAATAATTAGTTTCTACTCAAAATGCACTTGTACAAGAGTATCATCAATATTAGGACAGCAAAAATAGTAGCAAACACAAAATTCCATGGGTATCTTTGCATAAGATTTATTTTACCAAGCTCCTTAACCCCTACCCATGCAGAAAATCCTAACATTTATATTAAAAGAAGGAGCTCACATAGCATGTTAATGGACTATGTCTAATTTCATACAATAAACCCTGTACCCTCATCAACAGAAATCTCTGTATTTAGATACGAGAGGAATAAAGCCCATGGTTCATTCATTGCTGTGGGGAAAGGGGAAAAAAAAATAATCAGGAAAAGCCAAAATAAAAACCAGAAAATGGCTTGGCAAACAAACAAGCCACAAATGAATGCTGAGCATTTCTATCAAAGATCTGGATAACGTCCCGGTCACATACAACTTTTAGCTACATCCATGACTTGCATAAAAAAAGGCTTCCGAGTTTAAATCATGGAAGTGAACCGTGTCCCTTCCCTCTCTTCAACAGTAACCTGGACAGACATGGTTTGTACTCTACTGTCCCCAAACGGGCTATGTAGAAAGTTACTGATATCATCTATTATTCTACCAACAGTCACTACACTTACGGTTATATTAATATTCAACTGATGAAGAAACTGTTGATGAAGAAACTTCATTGTTAATACATTTAGCAATAGGATACTTGCCAATACTGGAAATGGATACAGAGTACATAAAAAGCATTCCCATAACATGCTTGTAACAGCTTTACTTGGCATCCATTGGTACCTTCACAGCTGATTGCTACAAACAAACAATAGTTTTCTGCAATGACACCTAAAGTGATTATGACAGGCTATTCAAAAAGTTTAAGGTATGTAACTTAAATTTAACCTTTCCCATGAATGTTTACAGGTTCTATTCTTCCTGGTGCTGAATGGGGTCATTCTATAAGAACAGTTCATACTCTGAGCAAGCACTTCAAATCGATTGCTTATGAACCACCTACAGACTAAAATTATTTCAAAACTAATTTTTGCTTTCAATATATTGTTCCAGTTGACAAGAAAAACAAAACTCACAATTTAAAGTTACTAGGCAATAGCTTGGGTTATTCAATTATGCAACTGTTAGGTTTCTATGTAACAGATCACAGACAACAAATTTCCAAACAGCCCAGCACCAGCTATGCTTGCAAGGTTAGCTTAAGGGCACAAGAATGCACATGGAAGCACAATGGATTCTTATATCATGTCAGATATTTTGGACTCTCCTTTTCATTTGTATGTTAATTCCAGTGCTTCAGGGAAAGGCCCTCCACAAGCAGAGCCCAAGAATGGCCTTGGTATTTCTAACAGAAAACAAAGAAACTTGCTGAAGCTCTCTTCAGGAAAGCTCTAAGCTTGAGCAGTGTTTTCAGCGTCCAAACTACAAACACCAAAACTGCAGGCTACAGTCAAGTGTCACATGGGATTTTTGTGTTTCTATAACTATGAGAATGACTGAGAAGTCATATCCTCTCATCCTGTATCTTCCCTTTCCTTAATCTAATAGGGGCTAAATATAAAGGATAGAAAAAAACAAATGGAAATACCCCCACACCCAACATCAGCTATGTACGGAGGTAGGGTAAAAGTGTTACAGCAGGTGATGCCAGCTAAAAACTCCCACAACCCCAGTGCAATTCTGGCAATTTATTCCACGGTCTCAATTCCTTTAAAAGTGATTGCTTCCAGATTTCCATCAGTTACTCTTAATTTCTCTAAACTAGTTTGCCACTCACTGGGGGGAAAAAAGTGATAGGCAGAAAATATATAAAAATGAGCTTCCCATCACTTTTTACTGCTCAGTTCCAGATTTATATAAAAAAGCTGCTTAAATGTCTGCTCATATTAGCACAGCTCTTCCCTGTGCAGATTAATCATACTGCACTTCCTGCCTTTACTTTTTTTTATAAAACAGCATTATAAAAACCATCCCTTTCCTTTTATTACAAGAATTCTGCCTAGAGTAAGAAAGGACTCCATGAAGAATCAATGCTAATCAGGACAAAAAGAAAGCCTGTCCTGGTCACTGCGGATGCCCATCTTCACACTCACGGATTCAAAGGAGCCACATGTTTAACTGTCATTACACCTACATACAAATTGCAATTCTTAAAGCTAGCAGCTGCTTACTGAAAGAGATTCTTAAGCCACTGCAAAACAAAACTGCACCAATGTTGAAGTAAAAAGATATTTTTAAAATGCATTAACTAATTTATAAAATAAAAGTACATTCTTTTCCCCTCGCACAGTGTACTATTTTTTTAACCAAGTGCTTAAAAGCATGCTGCTCTTATTCAAGATTAAGAGTACTGTGAGATAGCATTTTTGGAAGTACTGGTGTGATTCAGGTCATGCAGTCTGACTCAGTTTGAAAGCAAATCCAGTTTGAGGAAATGTAGAATAGACAAAAAGCATTAGCTTTCCTGGCTGTCAGCTTTTAGTATGTTGAAAGACAGTGTTGCTCAAAAACATAACTCAGTTGTTTGATTATCAATTCACATTTAAGTTTGTGGTGTTCGCTAAGCAAGGGTATCAAAAAAGTCTTTTTCAGCACAGACATTTGAAAAGTGAAACAGCTTACAGAAAAGGGACTCCAAGAAAAATCTGAGATTCTAAATGCAGTTGGGAAAGAGGCCAAAGGGATCTGTGCAAACCCACTTTATCAACTTAAAGCTAAGGAATAAGGATATGAGCTTCTAAAGTGATTTCTAATGTTCAAATTTTTAAATAATTTGATTCACATTAAAAGTTTTGTTTGTTTTAAGTCACTGGTTTTTTCTGCTAACCACAACAAAGAAACAATCAGAACCATGACAGAATTAACATATCCTCTAGTGCTGCAGAAAGCCTTATGCTTTACAGCTAAGCAGAACAAAAGTCTCCCAGATGTGTCATGTCACCACTTCTCCAGAACACTACATTATCAATTTTTTGATACTTAAATTTTAAAAATTGGACAGATTTCTACATTCTATCCAATTGTATATTCTTCTAGTTCATTTCTATGACTGAACAACAGACACTGGATGGGCATCTGTACAGAGGCCAATCAAGCCATCCTGTCTGAACGGGATCCACTTCTGAATGCACAGCACTCCACAGCTGTTGGAGCATGTCAAAAAAACACAGCTTTTTCATCAGCTCCTTGACTAGGTACATTACATAAACTAAAAAAATGTACGCACAGAGAACAAAATTTAAGACAAGTAAACAGCCTGTCATTAGCAGGGAGCTGACAGATGTTAATTTGTCTACCACATTTCTAAACATCTCCACCATCAAAACAAATTCTCCAGCAATGGACAGAAAAACTTTACTAATTCAAAGATAACCATCTACAGAGCTTTTCCACACTGGCAACAATGCCTTGCTCCCTAAGCGAACCACAGCAAGCCATGTGCCAGAAGGTAATTTGCTTTCTCTTCCTAAAAATAAAAAAAAAATAAAAGAGGTTCAAAGACCAAAACTCTCACAAGCACTTAGATGTGCACAGAAAGGTTGTTACTGCTGAAGGTCATTCCAGGCAGGAGCTGCAAGCTCAGAAATGTTTTCGTTTCAAATCCAGAGACACACAAGAACATGTAAAAATGTAAACAGCTTCAACACCACAATTTTGTTTTAACCTTTAGGGGTCGAGCTATCCCTTGCTGCTGCTTTTTGAGAGCAATTTTCCTGAAGTCCAAAACTGTGCTGTGTTATGCTGACCCAATGGTGCACATTAACATACCAAACACTTTGCAGTGCTAATCACCTAGGGATGGTAATGTTATTTAAAACATTAATGCTATTGTAAGATCATCTTAGATTTACCCAAACAGATTTGCTAGCAGATCTGCTAAAGCTACATAATGGTAGAGGTTGCCATGGGAACACGGTACAACTACACACTTTGCCATGACAACCAGGCCTCCCTGGAATACTAATGAGTGCCCATGGCAACACGAACCTAAAGACAAGATGTCTGGAGACCAAATATTTCATGTATCATTTATAACCAAAACTATAAATATATTTGTACATTTCCTGTGTGAGATTCGATGGGTTTTGGAACCCTGCAAAACATTACATATGCGGCAATATTGCAAAGTGTGAAAATTCTACGGCTGTAGCATAAATGGCAAACCCTACTTCAAGGCAATGCTATGGCTGAAGTTCAATTCCACAAACAACAACAAAAAAAAATTGTAGTCAACAAATCCAAAGCTTGCATCATCTTGCACATAAACTATTGTCAGCCCATGATGCAAGAGTTATTTGTACACAATGCTTGGTGTAATCTATGTCCACCAAAAAGGTGCAGAATACTGTATTGAGCACGTATCTAGCCTCCATATGGCAACGACTGCAATTCACGTTGCAAGGACAGAAAGCATTGCTTTGGTATTTCAGAAAAGACTCATGACAAGAGATCCTTGTTACTTTATAGGAATATTCCAGCAACTCAATGCATGAGCAGTGTTTTTCATTTATAGAAAAAGGATCCACTGTTAAAAGTTACATATCAGAACAAAATGTTTGCATTAAGAGTGATAAAATTATCAGTTAAGTGACATCTGGTACAATTTTTTTTTTTAATTCTCTAAAGATGAATTTCAGAATACTTTCTAGACAGTTTACACAAATTATCAAAATTTAAGACATTTTCAGGTACCTTGCCAGCAACTGCCTACCATTTAAAAAAAAAAAAAAAAGGTGGCACCAGCTGGAAAGCCGGTGCTGCTTGTCTGAGATAAGTTTTATGCGATAAGTCACACCAAGAGACAGCAAAATTTTAGGTCACAGAAGACTTCCCAGGGATCACAAGTGCCAGGATTCAGCTCACACCAGCAGTGAGGAAACCAAGGGTAATCGTATCTAAGATTTTTCCTCACGTCTTATTGCTTTTATAACCTAGGCCTCCTTGCATGAGCTCCTCCTCAAAAAATATAAAAATCAGGTAAGCATTAGATAGAAAATTTTTTTTCTTCTCTCCCTCAACACCTACACAAGAGCATCCAAAATATGATCTGTGGCACGTATTTACTCCTGGAGGATAGCTAATAAATACATCAACTGTTTCATTTCCTAAATGATAAAGCAGTGACGTCAGCAATAAGGGATAAAGAAATGTGCTTCGTGTAAGGTATTTCACAACAGTCTCCTGGTTGCAGAGCTTCTCAGGTGCCAGATTGTGAGAATCTGCTTTTGAGAGACTGCAACAACTATCTATCCCAATGGTAGAAATCCCAAACCACTGTCCCTTCAGCAAGTCTCCCCAAGCCTAGAAGAGGCAGCCCCACAGGACAGAAGTTATCTTTCTGACCTAGATCAAATGCATCAGTTGTACTCGCCCATCTTCTAATCTACTTTCAGCTTGCAGAGTCCCAAAGGAACCACAAGTGCACACACTTACGAATTCCACAAGACAGGGTACAAAGAGGTCTGCATTCACTGACAGAATTATCTCACAGCTGTAACACAAACAGAAGTCATTCTCCAGTTTACTGCAGGAATGTCAAAAACTGGTAAACTGGAAAGACTTTCTTCATCTGAAGCCAAAGTGTTACAGAATAGATGTAACTCAGTAGCAGCATAACCTACAACACGAAACTAACCTGGACTAATCTCTGGCAAATCCCTGTTCTGCTTCCAAATACTGCTGGCTGTGGCTGCAACGGACTGAATACACACAAACTCATAATATTGAAATCAATGTAATCACATTCAGAATTATCAGATTAGTGTAAGGCCTGGCTATGATTACATTAAGAGGTCTCAGTGAATTGCGGAAACATGTTAATTGGTATGTTTGGAGAGACCTGAGGAAAATGTCTGGGATGAAATAGTAATACAAAATGCAGGCCATGGCCCTGGTATTGAATTTAGGATCTACTTCCTTGAAATAGTATCGTAGGACAAAAAAAAAAAAAGTGAACATTTTTGTTTCATAAGCTTCAATTACTACAGATTAAGTCACAAACAAAAAGACAAAGGAGGGAAACTGCTTTTAAGCAGTTTAACACACTGCAGATTAACAAAGTGCAACAAAGTCCACCCACAGTGGACTTTCAGGCAACAAAGTCTTCCACAGAGAAACAGAGCTTGCATTATTTTTGCGATAACACACAGTGTTTTGCGATAACACACAGTGAAAAATTTGTCTTCTTGTATCTAACCTGGTTGCACAGGACTGAATCCAGTTATTAATTTTTCCACTATTTTAACTCCATTAAATACTACAGTGCCTAACATACAACCTAGCCTTTCTTCTGTCAGCACTTAGAGATTTAGTTTTAAAAGGAACTGCCTACCAAGATAGGAAAAATGCATTTGCATTAAATTTCAGGATTACACAACAGCACACCTACATGTGTGGCAGAGACTACTCTTTTCTTCCAATCCCTATTTTTCCATGAATATTTAGTGTTGGGGCTTTTTTGTTGGTTTGTGGTTTTTGGGTTGTGTTTTTGTGTGTCATGTCCCCGCCCCTGCCTAAACTGATATTCATCATGCTTCTCTTGCACTCCTCTTTCTTTGGGACTACTTTACACTACATGAGGGGACGTGATGTGTAGTTCAACATTATCGTCTACAAAGAAAAGTACAGTATTTAATTGATCTAGGGTCAGCAATAGTAATTACTACTTTAAAAAAAAAAAAGCAACTTGTTCACTAGAACACTTTGGGGTTTTGTTTGTTTCTTTCAGGTGGTTCTTTTGGTTGATTGGTTTGAGGTTTTTTTAATGGATTGTGCCATGTGGCAGCTCCCCTCCAGCAGCAATAAAAGAGAAACCCTAGGAAAATCCACAACTCGAAGCCCTTTACTTAACCTAGGAAGACCACTAGTCTTGAAAGCACTCCTTAACTTGAGGAGGTTTAGCAGGATAGGCAACTCTGCACACAAAACTGCAAGACCAACAAGCAAGAACAAACTTTATCCAATCAGTGCTCTGTATAGCAAAATTTCCTCATCTTTTTCTGGTTCCCTAGTCTGAAGCATAGAAAGTGTTTGTTCACACTAAGCATCTAGCATACCAGGATAGGCCCCAAGTGATGGACTCAGAACATTGTATCAATGGATACAGCTGTCCTTAGAGAAGCTAGTAATTTCTGCATGTCTGGGGCTGGAGGCCTAGTTGCGCATCTGGACTCCCTATTTCTTCATGATATTAAATGCCAAGCAATAGTTAGTAGTTATGCTGTATGTAAAACAGACTTACACAATTCTTGTTCCAGCTAAGAGTCTGAAGAGTTTCTCCACTTTCCAGCTGAGAAGCAGAGAACACTATTACCTTGTTTCCACCAAAACTGAAACATCTTGCACAGGGTCTCAAATCAAGGACGCTTTTTTTGCTTGGGGAGGAGTGGCTAGAGAGCAGCCGG
>NW_010533980.1:0-462 GCF_000687285.1 Phaethon lepturus
CTGCCATACAAAATTTGTTCAAGATTGTGCCGGCTGGAATCACACAAACCCAGTGATTACCCAACAAGTATGGTGGAGTCCCTACAGGAAACAACCCCGACGTTTTGCGAAGCTTTTTCTTGTCAAGAAAATGACCTTTTACACAGTGTCTCTATTGGAATGCACATTCCTTCCTACTCATTCTGGCAAGTTAGCTTTCATGGAAATGCTAAGATCTTAAACCGCCAAGCAACAGTCATAATTCTTCTTCTCTCACTACAAGGAATTTCAGCAAATCAGAACGCCGCCTAAAGCAAAATTCTGGGTCTCTTTCAAATCAAATATCTAAGCCAGGGACAGGTGTCTGTAGAAAGATTAATTTGAAAGAGGAATTTAAAGATAAGGATAGTACTCACTTTTCTGAAATTTCTTCCAGTAGTTCCATCCATTTCACAGCCAAACCCAGCCATCGAAATTCTGGTG
>NW_010533980.1:823-2124 GCF_000687285.1 Phaethon lepturus
GCAGTAGCAAGCTTGGAGTAATGCACCACCCAGAGCTATACATCTTTACAAAAGAACCAAGCAGCGTATAAATGAACATTGCAATGATTGCAAACGAACATTGCAATGATTGCGGTGAAGGCTCAAACGGGGATGTCTACGTTATCACTCAGCAATTCAGCAACCGCCAGAAGTGTCATTTTGCTCAAGTATTACAGTAGTTTCTTGACTAGTGTAAAAAAAAAATTTTTTTTTGCAAATTCATCCTTTGAGGTGTGACTTCCAAATGCAAATTTTAAGCGATCCTTATGAGTCTTTGAATGGAATTCAGGATCTGACAAAAATAATGGAGAAACAAAAGGCTAGAAGCCCAAAACTAACTCGCTGTCCTGGCAACTATTGGAGACTTTTGGTGACTATGGGGGAATAGAGCTTGGGAAGCTTTGCCAGTCGGGCAATAGAAACCTAAGGCCCTGCAATCATGGTATTTTTAAGAAAAAAAAAAAGGGGGAGAACTTGTTTTGGAGAGCTTCTTTACAGTTCCTCTCCTTTCTACACAGAATGAAACCAGTGTTAGTTCACTCACGAATATTCACGCTTCTGCACGGTACTCTTACAAACATCGCAGTCACTGCTACTATGCAACTGATGTGGTGAGTATAGAGAAACCTTCTGTATAGTAAATGCTTTAAGCTTTCTGATATTAAATACTTTATTTCCCAGTTCCCTGCAAAGACCCTTATTCTGCCCACCCCCCCATGCCCAAAAAGAGGGTAAAAAAACACGGAAAGAATAAACAAACCGAGTTCTACTTGGAGTGATTTCTGAGAAACAGAGATATTCCACAGCACATAAGCAATTGACATCCAGACACAGAGCTTTCCCTTACAGGACAATGCAAAAACCAAGCCCGGCATTTTTACTTACTGACAACTGACTTTGTGTGAGATCAGAGCTGAGCACAAGGATTTAATTCCAGGATTGCAGAAATGCTTTTACACGTACATTCACCCGTATGAAACCTGGGTGGACGTTACCGCAGTCAAGACCTTGCTGCGATAGGAACATCAAACCGAAAACTAATGCTACAAGTCCTACATAGTACCTGTTTTTTATGGAATGGGAAGACGCTATGTAACATTCCTCTTCCCTGTTTGGTATTTGGAAAATGCAAAGAGTAAGAAAAGCTCCTGCGTTATAATCCCCCAAATATGCAACACAGTAAGACAGTAATGCTGGAAAATCTGGCACCGTGGAGTCACACCACAGTCACCGTAACCCACTGGCTCCCTGCCGGGCGCCTCAGCAACAATGAAATGCTC
>NW_010533981.1:0-6124 GCF_000687285.1 Phaethon lepturus
TTCTGTGATTCTGTGATTCTGTGATTCCCTTCCTCCATATATGTCAAGTTTATGGTTTTAAAATGCTGTTATTTGGAATTTCTTCAGTCTGCATGAAATAACAAGGTAAATAACCTATTCTAACATTGAATCAAAAAAATATGAGATTTAAAGGACCATATGGAAAGAGCAAAGTGGAAATATTTTCTGGTTTGTGGATGTTTAAACACAGAATGTAATCAAAAGTCTTATGAAAAATGTTAATTTATAGACATTTTACATTGTACTTAATTTTTCCTATTCTGTCATGTATTATCCCTAATCATGTTCTAATGTCCAGGCAAAAGGGATCAGTGGAACACCAGGAAAAAAGAACCCACTAACCCATCTAATACTAGATGTTTCTACTACCAGATGGTATCATATGGTTTATTATAAATTGTGAGCTTTATACTAGAGCTGAGTGCTCCATCTATGACAGATTTCTAGTTACCCAAGATGGAAATACTGTTTTTCATCCATTTCCATGATAGAGATTGAATGCATTTTTTTTTAAAAAGCCATGCTTTGAGCACAATTATGTTTACTTTTAAGCACCATTGCAAGATAATGTCCAGTGAACTGATGCCAACAGACTGAGGCGTGCTTGCTCCCACTTGAAGGTTACTTGTCTTTGTAGTCATTATACAGGTTATTGCCATACCTGATCTCAATATTTAAAGTGTTGAGGGGAGGGGAGATTTGCATAATTATCTTTTATTTCCCTTTTAAAATGCAACCAATGCAGTTCTTCCTTCAACAACATAGGATTACAGACTAAGGACGTGTAGCCACATTGCATGAACCTGTTAATATGTGATGTAGTGTAGAAGATGAAGGAATGATAGGCCAGAGTGATAGAGAGCCTTGCATGTCTGTGCCTGTGATGCACAGCATGCATGTGAAACAATTGCTAGGAATGTTGATATACCTTCCCTTGAGTATTGAGATACCTTCCCTTCACCAGTCCCTTTTGCAGGTTTTGTCTCTAATGACGTACAGTGTACAAAGTGCTCAGACTATACATATTGCATGTTGTTTTAGGAGAAATCTAGATTTTTTTATAACTGCATTGAAATGTTAAAAAAAGAACTAGTGAAGGCAGAGTTCAGAAAACATTGAATGTAGGAGTTTTTTCTGTCTTCGGTACCTTGACAAGAATTGCATAGCATAAATGGTAGGCAATGCATTTAAAATAAACATTAAGCTAGGAGAGGAAAATCCTAGTAAGTCACACTACTGTACTTTTCTGAAGAAAATGTCATTTTTACTGTTTGAAAGAAGGTACCAGTGATGACTAATTAGACCTTGAATTTAATGCTAAAGTATTGTAAATTTTTTTTAAACCATCTTATATAAAAAGCCATCAAAAACTGCATTTATAGTGCTTGGCTTAGAATAGGTTATTTCATGGCTTTGTTCTGGCTTTCTAATATGAAATGCACTTATGATGGCAGAAGATAAAACGATGCCTCCTCTGATGATTTAGGCTATAACATTTAAATGCTGCAGTATCTGGAAAAACTGCGTCTTAGTGGTAATTGTTAGTAATTTGTTGGACTGCTGGAAATCTCCTTGACACATGCAAAATAGAAGAATAAAATATTTCTACGCTAATGCTGCAACACTAAAAATATCTAAATATTGTCAGAGAACTGATTTGATGGTTAACAACAAAATTTTGCTTTTCATAGAATGTAAGTTTTTAGTACTTTAGACAAAAAATAATATTTGTGGCAATAAAAGTGCAGAGTATTGGAAAGTCCATTGACTATATTTCCATGTAGATGGAATATTATTTGACTTTTACTTTCTGATTTGTGCTTTTAAAAGTGCAATAAATTTTTTTAACATAGGATGATATCTCATAGCCAAAGTAACACCCTAATCACCAACCTCAAAAGCTGGGGAATATTCAGTGGAATTAGTCAAATTTTTCCTAATCAAGTCCTCTAATAAGAGGTTTACATGTTTCATCTCTGCTTAAGACACATTTCTAAGTAGTTCAAATAATGGATATAGGATTTTGGAGGTGAGTTTTTTTTTTTTTCAGGGCTGACTGTAAAATTATCTGGAGATTGCATAAGGACTGTATCTGTGTTTGAGAATGATGAGAGGCTGTGCATGGGGTGCACAGGCAGTATGTAGGTGGCAGGCTCAAGATGAAAAAAAATGGTGTAAAAATGATTCTATGCAGAAAAGTATAAATATAAAAAATATTTTTCCTCAACAGATCTGATATTTTGGGACATTCCTGTTTTATTGCCAAAATCATTGTTTGTTCCTTTTTATTGCCTCATTACAGTGTTGGTACAAATATGAACAGGTAGACAGGTGTTTAAGTCTTTCCCTTGTCTGATCATTGGCATTATTTAGTGAGTTACACTTTTAAACCCCCTTGAAGGTTATTAGACACCATTTTTGAGACACATTTACCGACAATCGGGAGCTATAAAGGACATAAATTATCTCATCAAATCATTGCCTGGGTAATGGCATGATAAAAGAAGGTACTGTTTGTCTTCAGATCATATACTAAATTTTGTGTTCCTTTATCGTTTCACCTAGAAACCATTTAGAAAAACTAAAATTGTAGCCATGTATTTAAAGTCTTTTGTAATTCTAGGATCACATCTTAAGAGTTGTGGTTGTAGAGGTTACATACATACCTGTTGTAGCAAACCATTTTGATGAAACACTCTAGCACCTTCCTTTTACCTTGAGGATCATAGAGAGCAATGTAGTTTTCACCAGAATATGAGGTAAAGTTTTTGTTTCTGAGGATGAAAAGAATGATTATTAAATGCGGTCATTAAACAATACTTTTTTTTAATTGCTTATACATTTCAAAGGTTACAGGAGAGAATTAAAATTGAGACTATTCTCAGTAATTATAATATGATGATGATCATAAGGGATGTTGTACAGTCTTTTAATATATAAAAAAAGTGTAGCAATACTGTAAGCATTCACTTGCATGTGAAAATTTTAGCATGTGAGAAAGAAGGAAAGTAAGGAAAAAAGGAAATTGGAATTGTTACAAGAGAGGTTGGATACTGTACAATAAGAGCTATAAAGTATTCTTAAATGAGAAGAATGCAGGTTTTTTATTATTATTGTAAAGTTAACATATTTAAGTAACCCAGTTTAAGAATAATGTGAGTTTTCTTACCAGAAACATGATATTAATTAATTTCTGGTGCTTTTTAATGGGAAAATCTTTTCATTCCGTCCAACTTTGCAACATCAGATATGTCGTCTGTCAGAAAAATTCATTAAATGGTAATTCCTGCTAACCCATATTTTTGGGGGGGATAGTAAAAAGGTCAAAGGTATTTCTTGGAATGTTACGGAAATTTCTCCTTAATACTTGTTGCATAATCTTCTATTGAAAATTACATACTTGTGTATTGAGATGGAAGTAATCTGTTCCAAGTCTGTGAGAGACCATTATGATCCTCTAGTTTGATCTTTTGAGTGACACAGTTCTTTGAATTTCACTGAGTAATTTTTGAAATACTAATGGAGCTTCTTCATATCTTATAGAAAGAAACTCATTCTAGTCTAAAAGATTTAAAGTGGTGGAAGATCAATTGTTCTAGATAAGTTGTTCTACTGAGTAGGAATCTCTAGTGTTAAAACATTGCTTCTATCTAATCTGAATTTATTTAGCTTATACTTCCAGCCTGTACATCTTGTTATACTTTTGTCTGGTAAATTTAGCATCTTCCATCACCAGATATTTTCTGTTCACATTTATATTGTTTTTCTTCTTGCACCACTCATACTGTATCATCTTTACCAAGATTTAAACTATAAAGATTACTACTATTAAACTACTAGGTCAAATTAAAAAGACTTCAACTATTAAATCTCTACTGCAATTCAGGCATCCCACATCCAGAATAACTTTTTGAGCTCTTTTCACTTTTTCAGTATCCATTTGAAAGTGAGACATGAGAGCTCTTTCCCAGTAATAGTCTCAACAGTGTCAAGAACAGGGTAAATAAAAATTCCAGTTCAAACATGCACATCCTACATATATGTTCAGGGATTGCATCTGTTCTCTATGATTTTACTCTGGGAATTCTAGTTCATTAACAACTATAGATCTCAAAATCCTATCTGGGAATGATTTTCCAAAATATGGGCATTCATCAGAAAATCTGTGACCTGTGCTCCCAGTTCCTCATCATAAGATATCAAAATGTATTATTTTTAAAAGTACACTTCACTCTGTAATTCAGGTATATGTGTAGAACTGTCTGCTCCTTATTACTGTTCATCATTCCACCATTTTTGTATCAACTGCATGTTTTTGCTAACATGAATGTGCAATTTCTTCTGGATAAATTAATATTGGACAATAATTGGTTAAGATATTTGCACTAACCCACTAGAAATTCCACTTCGAACAATTGTTCCAAATAAACAACTGTTTTCTGAGATTTACCAGTAAACTACTTTAACAAATGATAAGTATGTGCTAAAAGGAATTTTGTATAGTGCTTTTAATCTGAATGTTGTGCAGACAACTGCCCTTACAGAAGTTGTATTATGTCAACACACTTGCCTCTGTGAACTGAACTTGTCACCTTATCAGAAGTTTTGACAAGATCTGTTTTCCATAAAACTGTGCTGATTGGCACTAATTATACTACCATCCTTTAATTTTTTAGTACTTTTATGTTGCACCAGCTTTTCTGTGACTTTGCCGTAACGGAATTTCAGCTAACCAGACTATAATTATTTGGGTCATCATGTTTACCCTTTACAAAATTTGCTACAATAGATAACTACAGGATTTTTTCCTTTACATTATGTTTTAATAAACATAGTCTTAGATGTTCACACAGAATGGAAAGTACAGTTTTGTGTAGTACATCCTTGAAAAGGACTCAGATTTGCAGGCCAGAGAACAGATTGTCCCACACAGGACAGAGTACCAGCATGGAGAGGCTGAATATCACTTACTTTTCCCATGACATAGAGTGCATACTGATGATGTTACTGGAAAGGTTACAGCCTCCTTAAAGTCTTCTCTGCTCCATCAAATTGCACCATATATCAGATAATCTCTTTCAGTGGTAGTTTTTAAAACTTCTGTAATAGTTCAGTATCGTTATCCCTGTCCTCTTTGTTTAGGCAGAGAATGACAGAATATATGCCCCAGAGACACCGTGAACATGGATGAAGATCACTACACAGAATGTGTTGTTTTCAATGAGGGTCAGACAGACTTAAATGTATTTAGAAAAGGCACCATAGAATATTTATTGATTCTGGATCTTTAGTTCTCAATCTCCTGATCCTTATGCAGCTATAAGGGCCAGATTCTCAACCAGGGTAGAGCAGTGTCAACAGGCAATGCTTTGTTGAATGCCATGATGTGCTCTCTACAGCAGCTGAGCAGCTATCTTCATTCTGAAATGGCATTAACATAATGGCCAATTATTTATCCATCACAATTTATAACATCTGGGGTTGTTTAGTCTGGAGAAGAGGAGGCTGAGGGGAGACCTCATCGCTTACTCTACAACTAACTGAAAGGGGGTTGTGGTGAGATACATGTTGGTCTCTTCTCCCAGGTAACCAGTGATAGAACAAGAGGAAATGGCCTCAAGTTGCACCAGGGAAGGTTTAGACTGGATAATAGGAGAGATTTCTTTACTGAGAGAGTGGTCAAATATTGTCACATGCCACGCCCAGGGAGGTGGTGGAGTCACCATCGCTCTAAGTATTCAAAAAACCTGTGGACGTGGCACCTTGGGACATGGTTTAGTGGGCTTTTTTAGGGCTTGCTGGTGTTGTGTTGATGGTTGGACTTGATGATCTTAAAGGTCTTTTCCAACCTTAATGATTCTGTGATTCTGTATTTTACTTTTAGTCCTGTAGAACAATTACAGGAGTTGTTTTGCATTGCCAAAAACATTTCTCATAACTTTAAGTTTAAGCATTTACTATGCATTTGGAGTATTTCCATTTTTTTTTTTAGATCAATACGTCAAGAGGTGCCCTGTGTAGTCATACTGAAAAACAAAAACCGGAAAAATGACACAATCAGAAAAAAACCACTTCAGAAAAAATATCTAATGTTTTCATTCCT
>NW_010533981.1:6155-21257 GCF_000687285.1 Phaethon lepturus
CCTTCAGTGGTACACTTTTCAGGAAACAAAACTCAATTTCTCCACTTTACAAACCCAACCTTCTCTTGTGAATAAATGAGGTTGGCATATATAAAAAGAGTAGCTATTATTTGTAATGTTATTTTACCAGCTAATCAGATATACATTTTGTTGCTGTCTTGATCTTAGAATATAATTGGAGGACAAAGTGTTCTTGAAATGTGCCAGCAAAAATGTTATACTGGAAGTCCTTTTATTTTGAGCTTGCTCTGCAATCCATTGAAAATCAGCAAAACTCTCTATATACAGGGATTGAAAATAGAATATAATAACCTTGGTTTCTGCGTGGAAGAAGAAGAGTGTAGACAAAACCTATTTGATTATCCAGATTTATAAAAACTGTATTAAAATGTATAAGAAGCATAAATAAATTTGGGAGAAGGTAAAATGTGATCTGCATATTATGCCACAATTGAGGATTCATAGCAGATGCCAGCTTGAGCAACTGCTAACCCATGTTCATGCACATGTACACGTACAAAGCTTAATCAAGTTACTTTTAAAGAAAAAATACTGCCAATTTAAACTTTTTGTTGGAATTATATGCAATGACATGGAATAGCTTATATTTTTAATGTAGTTAGCATTGCACTGCAAGGAATCTATGAATCATCTCTGATCCAGAATTCTCCTAAGGAGATTTTGTCTAGGAAATTTCTAATGTTTATTGTTATCAGGAATTGAACAGGTCACTTTCATCAGATGTTTCTGTAAGTTTGCTAAAATCAAGAAAAAAAAAAAACATATAAAAACTCCAATCTATTCTTGAGGCAATATGTTTGTGTTTGATTCCATGTCCTGGGAAAGGTTCAGATGTTGTGAGCGAATCCAGCAAACACTAATATAGTAATTTTTCAATTTATCTGCCATATTTTTTGCTATAAGTAATCTTCTGGTCTTGAACAGTATTGAATTTTCTGTGATCTGTGAACACCATCTATATTATCTGTGTATTATATTATTACCTGTGAACAGCATATGTGTTATCTGGGCCAAAGTAACTTGAAGATGAATTGAGATTGATTTTGTTTGAATCAAAATGATTCCCCTCACAAGGTACAGTAATTTGTGATTATCAGCTGAAGAATCCAGTTCAGCTTTCTGAATTTGATATGCAATTTTTCTTTAGTCTATTCATTATAAAACATGGTAACACATATGGTGGAAAAAATCAGTTTCTAAATTATAAAATCTCTAAAAATCATTGAATTTCAACTTTTTAAAGCAAGTGTATCATACTGGTCAGTCATTAGAAAGATTCTAATTAATTCACACTTTTAGGTGAGACCTACTTGCCAGTTTCTGTCTCTATAGATTATGTTTGCCTTCCGTCCAGAATTAGCCTGCATTTAGTAGCGCTCATCTGTGGCCCAAGGCTGTTGTAAATCCTTAGTAGTAGACCTCAGTGTGATGCCTGACTTCAGGTAAGTGTGCTTTGCATTTCAATTGACAGTTTCATGTCTTGAAGATAATTATTTAACTTGGAAAGCCAAACACAGTCTCATCCTGGGCAACACCATAGAACCTGATCCAGTTTTTATCACCTGAAACTGTACCTCTGTTCTCCATGGAAACTGTCTGACTAAATATTATTACTGTATGCCATATCAATCTGCTTTTTATATAAGTACTGTTAATGTATTAGCCATCCATTGTGATCTAATGAAGATAATAGTTTTGTCTACAAGAAACATCAAAAACCCATGTGTTCATATAGTCATGAAGTAATATATGAAATTTGGGAGGCTTTTATTTTTGTTCATTGGTTTTACTCAGCCTCTTTTTACTATTTTGTAATTTGATTGTGCTGCAAAATTCAGGGTTATATAATTGGAAAAGCTGTCCTGGTTTAAACAGAGTTCCAGTTACAATTAACAGTTCATAAAGCCAACTCACTATGAAAAACTTCCCAAAATCAGAGGTAACTCTTGGAAAATTGCTAATGTATCGCTTGTGTTTGGAATATCTTTTAATTCCAGAATTCTTGATGATAGCTCTGAAAGCTGGTACAGAGACAGTTTCTGTATATTAAGGAAGGGTGCTGTGTCTTAGTCCTCTTTCCTTTCTTTACTTTCATTGTTTCTCAATTCCAAATAAAGGTGAAAACAAAGCATCCTTTATCAATATTTTTATTCCCTTCCCTTTTTATCTCCAAATGTTAAACAGAAATATTAGCAATGTAGCATAAATAAACAACATATATAGAGATCCTAACTTTAAAGGTTTTGATACTCTAATAAAAAGCAGGTGAAAGACAGGACTTAGAGCTAGTGCAAGCAACTGAAAATTCACCACGGATAAAGTATTGTGTGTCAATGCAGAAAAGAGGCAGAAGATTTCTGCATGTATTAGATTACTTTATGTGAAACTAGTTTCTCTTAAGTAGACTAGTTTATCTTAAGTCTGATCTATTCCCATTAGTGGTGTTGGAAAAACTGATGAAAGGCAACATTAACAAAATTAATACTTTAAAATTTGCACACAAAGGGTCAAAAAGAAGGCCTATAAGTGGAGTAATTTCCATAGGCTACTGTGCTCCTATATTTTAAAATAATTATTGTAGCATTTATAGTTAAACTTGTATTATTCTTTAAAGATCTGAAGAGCAAAAAGTCTGGTACCATGTGTGCTTTTTTATAGGTAAAAATTAGGAGTGCGTTTCCTCCCTATTTTCCTTTCTGTAGAAATTCAGTGTTTAGAAGATATTTCAGAGACTTGACAACATTATGATGTAATACGTGTGAAGGAATTAAAACCTAAATTAAGATAGCATGCTTTTTCTTATTCTGATTTCAGTAATATCTGTTTGCCCACTTCAGAGGAAAGGGGAAGGCTAATCATGTCCCTTGGCTCCATATTTAAGGATAGGAAAACATATCAGGCAATTTTGAGGGAAGAAGAGGGTAAAAGCACAGAGAAAATAAAAGCAAAGGACAGATTGGAAATAGTTTGGAAAAATTGGTATATCGACATGCAGTTCTTTCACTGATATAAAGTTAAGGAATTTTTGTCCTTACTTTTATTCCTTTCCACATTTTTATTATGTTTGGGATCAGTTTCTAGCTGTTGGATCGAGTTTTATCATATTTTGCTATATGTTTATTTCATAGATTGAATTGTATTTCACTTTTGGAAGGTAGAAAGGGGAAGTACAAGGAAAGCAGACAAAAGTGAAACACCCTCAGTGCTCCTTTTGAGTGAGCAGTCTTTATTCTTGAGCTTATCTGCTATCCAATTTCTGAAGACAATTTACAGGGATGGAGACTTGTTTCTTTTACTGAGTTTTGGTAGAAGGGAAGGAAGGAATTCAACTGCCTTTAATTTCATTTTTATGTTCAGTGGAAAACAAGGGCAAAGAGAAAGAACAGTCATGTCAGGGCAGAGCTGCTTTTTACAGGGTGACTTCCCGTTTTTCAGCTTTTGAGATGCAATTGCTCGACTATGAAATTACATGACGCATGCACAACTTAATGACTTGAAAATGCTACAGTTCCAGGCAGCTTTGTACCAAGGAAAGTAATTTTTCTCTTCCATTTTTTCTTTTATTTTAATGAGATTAAAAAAATGTTTAATTTTAATCTCATTTTTCTGACAATGAGAAGAATATCTCTATTTTTAACAAACAAGGGATAATGGAAGGTGTTAGAATGAACTTTTTGAGGAACCAGCACAAGCCTCAGCGACTCTTTCTAAAAAGACCGTATGTCTTTGACTTTGTTCTTTCTTAGCATAAATACAGAACAACATGTATTTTGAGGAAATGCACATGCAACAATCCTTTCCAAACAGAACAGCAGTAATACTGCCAAAATATGATATTGCACTGCACATTTATCTCTCATTTCCCTCTGCCTTAGGTCAAGGTGATTAAGGAAACACTTGGGGTAGCTGATAGTAAACGTTGCTTAGAGTATACTCAACATAAGAATCAAAAGTATGGAAAGACTAAAATTATGTTTAATTTGCTTCTCCCTGAAGAATTATTTCTATAATATATACATGTAATTTTCTGTTCAGAAAATGAAATCTAAAGAAGTGACATATTCATGCAGCTAATGATAATTCATGTCTGAAATGCCTGTCTTTATCTAACTACATGTCATCTTTTCATACAGAGAGCTGCTTCTGGTACATGTACATAGAAAACACGTGTACTCTCTATGCTTCGCTTTCAGTCTGTCCTTAAGATTTGTGCTCACTGTGCTGCTATCAAATAAATGGTTTACTAAATGTTAAATACAGGATACATTATAATCAATGTTTATGTTCAAAATTTTCAGTTCCATGTAGATTTACATATATCACCAGAAACAAACACGGACAACCCATATTTGGAGGGATGCTACTGAATTTTAAAGACAAACATTCAGGCATTTGGAAAGGGAAATCCCAATTTATTGTTTTTTTGTGAGGGTAGTATTACACAGAATATGAATAGGTGGTCATACAAAACTTATATCAGGCCCACTGCCGCATTAAGTGCACAGAGTGCTGGTTATGGTCTAAAACTGAAGCATAGTATTTCTGTTTGTGACATGACATTTATTACACATTATTCAGTCTCTGCATAGAGTCGGAGCAGTGTTTTCTTGAAGGCTGCAGTTAAAAATTTAAATTTTCCTTTAGTCGTCCCGTTGATAAAAAGGAGTATGTATAATGCTTTGCCTTAATAAAGACACTTTTTTTTCCCCTCCCTGATAACTCTCATTTGCAAGCAATATAGTAATTATGAATTAAAACTCATTATACATCAGAAGCTAATGCATGCTAAGGTACTCTGCTGAAACATCACATGAATAGATTAGAAATAGTTGTGCAAACTGCATCCTGATAAGGGAGTCCGGTTTTCTTTGCAAATGGCTTGCCACAGGCATAGTATTAACAGAACAGGAAGACAAATCAGGCGTTTCAACTCCCTGGCTGTTCCTTGATCTGATGGGAGCTGTTCCTTTTAACTAAATTACATATTTTAAGGGTGCCTAATAATCCAATTATGCTGCATCTAAAAACTCTGACCTATCTTTCTAGGAAGAATGCCAACAGTAGTAACAATAGTCCAAAGCAGTTTTCAAGAATTGTCCCAAAACACTTCATGTAAGCTTGTGTGCTCATGTTGTTCATTCAGTGCTCTAAAATAGTCTTTATGATGGCATGTACCAAATCCTCCCAGCCAGCTCAGCAGTTTACACAAGCAAAATTTTGGGTTTATATCCCAAAATACTATTTTGCCTTCTCACATTGTAATAAGTTCCCCAGATATTGTTGTCTGCACGCATTGTGTCTTCCCTGGAAGCTGGCACAATGAGTTACCAAATGGTTTCTCAACATTATGCTGAGACATTGGTCTGCTACTGAACAGGTGGAAGAGTGCCAAACACTGAATCACCAGTGCTACTTTCCTTACCACCTGGGATTTTCTTTGGAATGTTCCCAACCAATTATTATGCAGGCCAGAATCTGCTTAGTGTATGAGCTCTGACAAGATCACAACCTGAAGAGACACAGATGGTAAGGCATTCCCATCATCACTAGGATCCACAGACAAATGAACTATTTTCTGTTCAGATCTGCTTCCAAGAAGACTTAATATTTGATGGATATAATTATGTTAAGAGAGCCTGAATAAACAATATATCTCAGTTATGGATATATGACAGTACCAGTACCTAAAATATGTGTACACAGCAAAGGAAGTTGTAACTCTTTAACTCATTATTTTTTTGGCCATCAATTATAGGGAAAAACCCAAACAGTCCTACCAAAGAAAATAAAGTATTTTTTTGCAGGGGGATTTGTGTGCTTTTCAGGGAATCTGGAAAGAGGCCTGTATATATATATATATATATTCAAACGCTATGGACCTTACAGAGTCATGGGAGAGATACAGGTCTCTATCAGAAAAAAACTTTTAACTTAAATCTCCCCTCTGAGACAGTTGAACTAACAGTGCAGCCCATGGGAGTTGTTCTACTCAGAAGACAGAGGAGAAATGAGAATAGAGACACACTATGATAATATGGGAAGCCTAATTGCAGGGTCATGGAATCATAGAATCATAAAATCATATGATCTTTGGGTTGGAAGTCACTCCCATTTTCATTTCTAACTCAATGAATACCTTATAATTTTACAAATTGGGATAGCTTCCATGTATGGATTTACAAAGAAGTACTACTACTAGATCTACTCAAAATTTCAGCAGGGAAGGCTGAGTGACTTGTATTTCAAAATACTTTATAGATGAAAAAAAGTTGGTATTTATCTGAGTGATGAGAGTCTAAACCAGGCCAAGGGAATTTAAACCCCTCACATTAATTTTAAATTATCTAATCACTCTATTATCAAATACAGAAGAAGAGGCCAAAAAAAGAATGTCTTCAATTTTACAAGTGATGTATCATAAAAGAACATTTTTTTAGGAAATGCTGGAATCAGTTGTTTAAACATGTTTCTCATTCGATGTCCTGCAAAAATGGATTTTGCAGCAAAGATAAAATATAATAAATGAAAGGAATTAACAAGACTGCAGAAATAAAATACGCAACAAGTGAAACATTACTGTCCAGATTATGTATACATAAAGTAAATGATTTGTACCATCTGCCGCCTTTGTTTTTGAACTCCAGATATTTTTGAAACCCATCTTTTCTGACAATTGTTGCTTTCCAGCCTGTTAATCTTTCCAAAATCTCTCTGGATTTTTATTTTTTTAAAAGATCTATTTTCTCTTTCACAGAAGTCATTTTACCATTCTTCTCTCCCTCCATATCAAGATGCTTTTCTCATACAGTTGAATTGCAGTGCTTTGGCTCAGAAATTTTACAGTCCTTTTCATTGATCACAACCCCTGACCCTCATGGAGCACCTAAAATTCATCTATGGCAACAAAGATGAGTCTGCCTTCATATCATTTACCTGCCTCCTTTTTCTGGTATCTTTGTTGTTCTTCAGGGCTATCATTTCACCAGCAGTGAAACTGTGCTTATAATATAAATATTTCTGTCCAGAATGCAGATGAAAGGAAAATCAGTCGGATTAATATGCTAAGAAATGTTATTCTTCTGACTCACTTTAGGATGGGAGCAGATGAGTGTCTGAAGAAAGATGCTTTTTGTTTCTCTTGTGTGTTCTCCAATCCATAAATTAATACAGGGAAGAAAATCAGCTCCCCAAAGGAAGAAAACCTTCCCATAAAATGCTAAGACAGACTTGCCTGCATACTACTGTGTGATAGCCATCATCTCAATCCTCTCTGCAATTATGATACCATTTTGCTTTACAAAACTGCTGCAATTAACATCTTTAAACATAGCCTTTTCAAAGTATGCTGTTTGGCTCAAATTTATCACCAGTTTCATTGTATAAAATTCCATCTTAATAATCCATGAAGGTCAAGCTATTAACAAGACACACACAAGCTCCCAAAAAGCATGCCTGAAGCACAGTGGAAAATTCATGACACTTAAGTGACTTGGCTATAATTCCTTTTCATCTCAACAGCCCTTAAAGCTCTCCACATGAAAACAGCAATAACCTTATGACAGTTGCAGGGCAGTGTGTTTACTGGACATTTGTTCACTTGACTTTTTTTTTAACCTACGGGTAATGTACAATATCAGCATATTTGTTAAAAGTTAAGGGCAGAAAGACACTTCAAAATTGTGATATTTTTTCATAAAAGTCTTACAGTATTTTCATAAGATAGACAACTATGTAGATGCACTAAGTTTGCATATGTCTAGTATTTTCTGTGGATAGCCTGGATTTTTACAAACAGAAAAGAAAATCCATTTCAGTTTGTATGTCCTTTTTATGCCCCTCAATATTATTTCTTACAAATATTTGTTCAGCTGCCTTTCTAAAATTGTTTCTTTCTATGGCTCTGAAGGATCTAAAGTTAACTTTAAATTACATGAGACTATGAACTTTACATGTTAATTTATCTAAGAGGAGAAATTCCATCAGGATTATTATAACAATTTGAGTTTCAACAGTAAGATCTGAAAATTAGCACATTTGACCACAAACACTCCCTGTGTTTTAATTTTTACAATGTAAAACAAATAAACAAACAAAGAAAAAACCCCAAAACCTAGACACTTTTATACATACTTCTCTTCTTCTGCAAATGCCACCATTAAGGATCCAGTTGGATTCATATTTAATCCATTCTTGGTTTAGGTTCATGTCATGGATGTAAATTGCTTCTCAGTGCCTTTAGCATTGGAATTGAAAAGAAATATCTGAAACAATTCATGAAGTGCTATTTATGGCACTAATCTTGATCTCCCAGGGATCTTCATATTTTATTTTTAGTTTATATTTAATTCAGATTTGTCTCAGATTTTTTCCGTGTATTTTGTGCACATTCTTCGAGCTTACTGATCCATCAGCTGTGCAAAATTCCATGTCATTAGCAGAGTTAATGGGGCAAGCAAGTGTCCATTGTCTAATGATACATGCACTCTGATACAAAAGCAGATTTAATGGAATTTAATACGGAAAGGTGGGGGAGGTTTCTGCTGCCCAGGTCAGTGTAAAGAATGACAGCATTCAGTTCTAAGGGAGTAGAAAGCAGGGAGCTGATGTCAGTATTCAACCGTTTAAAATAATTAAGACACATGCTCGTTACCTGCTGTGTTACAACTATCAGATTCAAACACCTTTTCACTTGCAACTTACTCTGGTATTAACATGCCTTCTAGGGAACGGATTGGTGGCTTGTCACATGAAGTTTTTTCTCTTGAAGAACCACTTTTAAGCTAGACTTAGGCATGCATTATGCATTGAGTTCAAAAAACCTGTAGATGTGGAACTTCAGGACATAGTTTAGTGGGCATGGTGGTGTTGGATTGATGGTTGGACTTGATGATCTTAAAGGTCTTTTCCAACCTTAATGATTCTATGATTCTATGCATTACATTGTGGCCTTAATGTTAACCACTACATGTTTTGAGCCATGTTATCTACTGTGGTGCCTTTAGTTTATTATTTGTTATAACATGTTTTCTACTGTGAATTTTGCCATGGTCATTGTGGCTGGTTAAGTGGGGACATCTGCGTGGTCCACCTCCATAGAGCTGCACCTTGCCAAAACAAATGCAGTGAACATGGAACGTGTTAGATTGCACTGCTTCATCATGTTATCCACCTACAGAAATTATTACCTCCTGTCCTGTCACCTGTATGAAAAGGTTTACATGCTTGACTACCTACCCACATGGATCAAGAAAATAAAATTCTACATAGCAACTTCTAAAGCTAGAAATAATCAGTTGGAGAAATTCATTCATCCTAGAGCACAAAAGAAACCAAAATCCAATCATTTCAGCCTAGGTCATCTTCTGTGCTCCACTTCCAGGGGCCCAAGGAGACATGTTTCAGTTCAATGTAATCAAACAAAAAAACCTGACTCCTAATTGTGACTTGTATTCCTAGACAGTGGTCATCAAATCCCTAAGTGTCCTTGAAGTTATAATGAGTAAAGTCAGAACTGTAAGTCATTTTATTTTACATGCTTACATATGTTTCTTAGTGTCTCTGTCCTTTGTTGCTTCATGTAAAGACTTTGTGGGCCTAGCTTGATATTTTTTACATTTTTAATAGGGGCGGCTATTTGCTTAAAGACAGCAAGTTCTTCAGTGCTGGAATTAATGCATATTATTTACATATCAACTCATAGAGGATTTTGAAAGAAGATGAATCAGTAACTTAACTGGCTGTCCTGTACTAACTAAATAGCTTCGACATTATGTAATGCTGATTCTTGGTGATTGTCTCATTTTTCTAAATAACAAATTCATAGAACAGTTTCAAGATTAAGCAGCAATCTACATAAATACTTCTAGTATACCCACTCTATTTTTCTATCTTTATCCTCCCTCTCTACTTTGCGCTGGTGAGGCCTCATCTGGAGTACTATGTCCAGTTCTGGGCTCCCCAGTTCAAGAGAGACAGGGAACTTTTGGAGAGAGTCCAACCGAGGGCTACGAGGATGATTAAGGGACCGGAACATCTCTCATATGAGATGCTGAGACACCTGGGTCTGTTTAGTCTGGAGAAGAGAAGGCTGAGAGGGGACCTTATCAATGTCTATAAATACCTGAAGGATGGCTGTCAGGAGGATGGAGCCAGTCTCTTTTCAGTAGTGTCCAGTGATAGGACAAGGGGCAATGGGCATAAACTGCAGCACAGGAAGTTGCACCTCAACATGAGAAAAACTTCTTTACTGTGAGGGTGACGGAGCACTGGAACAGGCTGCCCAGAGAGGTTGTGGAGTCTCCTTCTCTGGAGACCTTCAAAACCCGACTGGACGTGTTCCTGTGCAGCCTGCCCTGGGTGATTCTGCCTTGGCAGGGGGGTTGGACCAGATGATCTCCAGAGGTCCCTTCCAACCCCTACCATTCTGTGATTCTGTGATTCTGTGATTTTGCACTTGGTTAAGAATGGAAACAAATAAGACCAGAGGGTTTCTTTTCCACTGAAGTAGTATTGTGTAGTGAAGGATTTTATTATTTTTTGGTCAGAGAATATATTAGGAGACTTAAAATCCAAAATGAGAAATTAACTTTTCAAGAACTGAAAGTAATTGTAAATTGTAAATTCACAGGAGTCGTAAGCTTGGATTATTTGGCCAGTAGAAGTGAGCCTGATTAGCTTTCCCTCTCTGTCACCATGTCAAGTGTGTATGTATGTATATGTGTATGCATGTGTCTGGTTAGTGGAAGTCAAATTACAATTTTTTATGGGAATGTTAAACCTTGCAAGATGCAGTTCTCTCCAACAACAAGATCGACTGTGAGTCTTATTTCTACCACCAGCCTCTATGACTTCATATGAAATTCCAGAATTCTGATAAACTGTCATGGGGAAAAATGATAAAGTGATTTATACTCAATTTCGCTAGAAGGGAGAAATGCAGAGGCTGTCAGTCTGAGTCTTCAGAACAAATGAGTTACAGTTCATGAGGCAGCTCAATAAGGCTATCATTTCCCATCAGCTCCGATCACTGACAGCCACAGATTTACTGGATGGTGAAAGGGAAAATGGCTGAGTTTTGGTGCCAGGTGAGTCGACACTATTACTCCATCAACCAGACTTGTGTAGACAAGAGGCTACCATGAATATTTGATAGAAGCTTCTTCCCAGAAGTGCCTGTAGAAAGCAGTAAAGCTGTTCTTTCATTTGTGTAAAAAACCCTTTCTGTTTCTCTGTTTGGATCCTGTTGAAAATGTCCATTTGTAAACCGCTAAGGTTTCTCTGATTTATTTTGTGTGTGTGCATTTGTTTCATTCAGCAGTCTGTTTTGTGCCACATGGCTTATTTATAGCCCTCGCAGAATGAAACAAAAGAATCCTCAATCTGCTGGGCTTTCGTATACAATGCATTTGTCACTATCCGTCTCACAAAATGGCAATAAGAACACAGCCTCAGAGCCACCTGTGCATGCCCAGAGGAAAGAGGCCTTTCATCTGCCACACTTACAAATCCTTAGAAATATGTATGTTCCACTTCTAGGCAGAAAAAGATTCAGGTCAAAGCTGAAGAACTTACTCAGTATATATACATGTTAAAATAGATCAACATAAATGACTGCTATATCATCCCAGCTTTCTGTTACACAAAACTTTCCTGGCAATTGTTGGCATCTATTCAAAGAGCTATTAGGTGCACTACCTGCATTTTTTTAAGGATGGTTGCACAGCAGGATTTCTTAACAGAAATCTAAATTTGCCTAGCTGATACTCAGATGCTAAAACATTTCCCTTCGTTTAATCTTAATGATCAGTAATGGATTTGGTCCCTAGATGTCAGCTTTAAACATTCTTTTAGGCTGGATTGTTGTTCTACAAGGGTGGGATAATACCTGCAGGTGTTATTGCCTATTTGCTTTTTAAGACAGAGATATATACTTTCAAAGGAGAATTAATATGACAGTTAGAAACAAGGCTGTGATGTTCTCACTCACACTGATATACCTAATTCTATGTGCAAGTCTAAGTTGTGAGTCAAGAACAACTATACCTGAATCAGTCATCAGAACTATCTCTCTATCCCATAATTACCTACAGAAAAAAGATATTCTCCAAGCTTTTGCTTGTGTCTGTAGCTTAGACAAAAAATTTTTAAATATCTTTTCAGTTAGAGAACGTTCTTTCATCATCCATGCAGAAAAAAAGAGTTGAAGAGTTCACAAAAAAAATTTCAAATTATTATCAAATATAGCTTCCATTTAAAAAAAAGCAAAACCAAAACCAAACAAAAAACCCAACGAAACAAAAATCCCTAACAAATATAGAAATATCATTTCTATAGTTTCTCAGAATCCTATAGGCCATCTATTCAAGACAACCTTTCCTGACGGATCTGCAGTTCCTTTCCTATATAAGAAATAAATATATAAATAAAAGCATCTTTTTTCCCCAGAAAAAGCATAGACTGTCTTAATTTGTGGTTGTGTTCCTGAGTTTCCACAGGAAACTTAGTTTATTATTTTCATTTTAGAATCTGAGAAGCCTGTGGCAAGGATATCCAGGCACTGCAGCTATGACTACCCTAGCGCCAAAATGTTAATAATGTCAGATTTTATTTGAGACAAATGTTTTTTATGTTGCTATGAAGTTTTAGAATAACCTTAAACCTTTCCACAATTCTGGAAGAGTACAGCTAACACATATATTGCTAATTGTTTTTTTCTGTTTTGTTTTGCCTAGAAGTATGTTTCCAAAGTATTCTTTGGGTGTTTCTTTTCCCATGTGCTTCAGCCTTTTCCATCATTGCTAATAGGTACCATTTCTTTTTTCAAATACTGCTCTGCTTTCATTTGCTTTAATGATTCAAAGCTGTGTACCAGCTCTATCTTTAATCTTTTTCTCTTAAGCTTTGAGAATCTTAGTAAATACACTTTCTAAAATTAAAAAAAAAAAAAAAATTCAGAGTCAGATTAATGGGTTTGTAATTTCATCAACCATTTTTCATCTAGGAATAATAAATGTAAAGAAGTATTTTCTGATTTGTATTTCTCTCTCCTGGAGCTAGAGATGCAGACTGATGAAAACCAAAGTGTGTCATAAATGGATCAGACTCTGTGTAGACAGAGTAAGGAAAGTGTAGGATGACTGCAGTCATAGAGTCCTCATGTTGTCGTGTTTGTCATCTGTCATGTTAAATTCTCAAAGTACATAGCAAAATACCCACTAATCTAGTCTGATAAATCCTAACATCTATTGCCACGTGTTTTTCCCCTCCTTTTTTCATGATGTGTCTCAATGCAGGAGATAGTGATGTTATGGCAGAGCCTCAAAATTATCTATGTAGGGAGCAGGAACTCATAGGAATCCCTGCATCACTTCAGGTTTTGTCGTCTTTATGTTCACATAGCTGACCATAAAAAGGTCTAGCAAACTAGGATACCAGGGCTCCATAGTCTTTATCACTGCAATAGTTCCCTGCCCTCTGCAGTGACTGAAGCATTGAGTATGAACTGGAAGAACTGCATTTTTCAGAATGTCGGATGATTTTTCACAACCTGGAGTATCCTGTGTCTCTGTGAGTGAATATTTTGGCAGAAAGGCAAGGCAAGGAATGGAAAGGAAATGGAGAAGGGGATGAGGAAAGAAGGGGAAAATGTAAAAAAGCAGGAGGAAAGGGCAGGAAGGGGAAAAAGGGGAAAAGGAGAAAGGGAAACAGAAAGGGAAAAACATACATGGCAGAAGGTTTCTCAATTAGCAGACGGTCCTGGAAGAATCTTGCATTTTCTGACCATTTAATTATAACTTGAGTTGAAGTTATTGGTCAAGAGTGAGTTCTCTTTGAATTTCACTCACGTTTTAAATTGACTTTTGTTTCTCATAGCCTCAGCTATGACGCATGAGCTACAAATCATAGATTTATTAAGTTTTTAAAAATTTGAGTCAAGATCTTTTCTAATTTTGTCCTGCTTTCCGCTTCCCTAAAGAGGTGCCCACCTCAACTGAGAGTCCTAGGAAAGTCTTTTTCTCATAGTTTCCCCTCTCACCTTGCCTAACTATAACTGACTGTCAATGAATCAAAAGTTAGAGATAACTATCCTTTCTGAAACATTCTTTAAAAAGCTCTGATGATACCTGGTACACCTTCAATTTGTTGTATTTAATAAATGAACTGTATACTTTCTGGGCTTCTGGTTTCAAACAAAGACTTGCAATGCAATAGCAAATGAATTTTCAGTTTTCTTCCATAGTTCATGTTTGAATTATATTTATAACACAAAACTACTGTGAAAGCTGGCAAGAATAACAGCAGAAGAAAACCAGAACTGAGATAATCAGGCATGATGAATGCATAGCTGAATCACATGGGCAGTTTCCACATCGCCTGCATGTCTGCTTTCCCACAATTTCTGGCACTGGTTCTTCTATTTCTTTGAACATCCCTTTGCATGAAACTTTTATTCTCTCCTTCTGATTTTGCTGTCCTAAGGAAAAAACAACAAAATATGTGGGGTTTTTAAACAAAGTCTGTGGAGAACCAAAGGATCTGGGGTCAGTGCAACAATACCCTGTCTTCTCTACTTGCAGCAGTCCTTCTGTACAAATATTACACGTTAAAGTTATCTTCGGGAAGAAGCAAATGTCTTGTAAATCCCTCATTTACAGTTTTCCAGGTGAATACGTGCATGATTATATGACTATCTCCATTTTACTTTCTAGTAAAACTATAAGAGCTGTTAAAGGTAGAGAGCCTGTGAAAAAAAGATAAGAACTGACTAGAAGGTATTAATTGCTGTCACAGTTATTCATGGATGAATTATATAAATTCTGCTGTAAAACCAGGCTTGTAAGAATGCAGCTGCTGAGCTGTTTTCAAACTAAATGCAGTTATATACCTAGTGGTATGTGAATCTGGCTATTTGCCAAATTGCACCACACCACTTTTCTCACTTAGGTTAACATGGATGCTAGTTTTTTACAGGATGAGAAAATGTGTATCTTGCTCAGGGATCAAATAATTCGGTAGTTGAATCAGCCCTCTGATTTCTTTATTACATTCTCATTTTTGAGTAACAGAATGCTGTTTCCCTCC
>NW_010533981.1:21288-26494 GCF_000687285.1 Phaethon lepturus
CGTCAATTATTCCATTTCTTGAAGTAAAATCATAACTGATAGTATATAAAGAAAAAAAGATGGATGCAATCCATGGTGTAGCTATAGGTATACAAGGAAATCTAGCTATAGGTATACACCACTCCTCAGACACAGTTCTGGCAATAACTAGAAGGGTGCAAAGCTTTATGAAATACCTGTTTGTGAGTTATTAAATTGATTCAAGTGAATCAATTACAATGCCGTACACACTACAACATTGCAGAGTCAGATCCAAAGTGGAGTCCAGATCCCTCAGTTACATTTACTGCTTAGGCTAACATATTTCAGGAGATAAAATAAAGGAGCTGATCATCCTCAGGAGGAACAGGACAATTCCTTGTGTTTCTTTTAGCTAATTTCAGAGGTGCAGATGTAATGCCTCTGTCCCCTCCTTTCTCCAAACTCCTTGTATTCCAAAAGCCACATCCTCCACTGCCCCAAACCGGTTGGCAAGGCCCAGTCAATCACCCCTACAGGTAAAGATCTCAGTTCTCAACCTCCGTTTTGTGAAGGCCCCAATTCACACCAGGCCTTCCCTCCCCATGCTCATCCATCACTCCCTCACTTGTATGGTCCTTGTTCTCATACCTATTCAGTATACCCAAACTACCCAGGCCTTCTCCTGTTCAGCTTCAGTTCCCTGCTGTACAAATTCAACCACTTCAATGCGTGTCCCAGCAAGTGTTGCTCATCGGTCATAACCTGAGGTTACCTTAGGGCTAACTCCCTGCTACATTTCTTCTGCCCACCAGCTCTGCTGATGCCTTCCAGGTGGCTGCTGGAGTTGGCCCACCCTCAGCGTTGTATGACTCCTCCATGTCTCCTGCTTTCTTGTCCACAAGAACTTCTGCTCATTCAAGTATTTGGGCTGACTCAATGCACATCAATAGACAGCTTGGAGAAAAAATGTGGAATGTCTGGCATTCCTATAACAATGACTGGCAGTAGGCTCCTTAAAGCATGACTCAGACACCATCAAGGGGGGAAGCGAGGAGGGTAACTGCCACAGTATCAATGATGGGCTAGAGGGGAGACCACGCATCGTTACAGCCTTGCTGTCATCTGCTGATGTGAAGCATGTGCCACCCTGGTCAGTTCTCATAGGGTTGGGGAGAGAGCCAGACCGCAGTAACATTGACTCTTTATTTTGCACAGTAGCACTGGGGTCACATGGGTGAGATGGCAGTCACCCGCCATGGAGGAGATTTCAAGTTTTCTTCCTGTCCTGAAAAAATCAAACCAAAACCTCCAACCATACTAGAAAAGTGCATTTGGCAGCAATACTCTCTTTAGAGAAGTAATGCTCTTGATCCTTCAAGCACAACCTATTATACACCATGGAATTCAAGATTATTTAGACTTGAGAGAATGGAGGTATGGCCCTTTAATTCAGAACGTGGGGACCAAGAGTCTCAGATGCCCACAGGAAAATCAGGGGATCTGAGGACCTTTGTCTCCCTGCTTATCTTCAAAAGCCTCAATGGTAATTGGCAGGCTTGTATGAAATATCTTGATTTCTTCAAACTGATGTTTGCCAGTGGCAAACATTTCGTTTGGTGAACTTGCAACCAGCTCTCCTTCTCTGGGAAATGTTGAGAAAAATTTGACAACATACCAAATTCATGTCAAATTTCTTTTGTAAATGGAAATCTGTCAGTTCTTTTGGCAACAAGGACTAATGATTTGATTGTCACATAGAATTTGCAACAATACAGTTCCAACAAGCTGGAAAAACCACTAACATGCAACACTTTTTCATCTGCCTAAATGTACACATATACACAGAAAGCATTGATGCACACCAAATTCCCTTGTTTTGTTTTCTTTAAAAATATGCTTTTGAAAGTAAAGAGAGATTGAAGGTTTCTCTTTTTCCACAAAATGACAGTCACCATATCTTCTGACTTGTTGGTATTTAATATGACTTATTTCTTTCCCATCTGCATCTAGAAATTATTTTTTAACCCTAATCAAACCATTCTTTTGAGAATAATTTTTAGGCTCTCTTAACCAAATTGATTTCAACAATAACATAGTGCCTCTGCATATGCTTGGCCACATTAATATATACTATCAAGTCTACTGAAAATCTTACCTAAAAATACTTATAACTGTTTTTGCTTGTAGCTCTTAACTGTTTAAAAAAAGCTTTTGATCTTTAACAATGGAGTCATGCGTTCTTTAGAAGTTTTGTCTATTCTTTCTTAGAAAGCTTGCTATGCATAGTATATATTACCAGAGCTGTGAAGGACATGGAATTTCAATGCTTTCATAAACGCTATATTATTAATAGTTTGTTTCACTGGAAATAGAATAAGTACATTTAAAAATCTTCCTTTTTCGGCTGAACATTTTGCTTCCTGTTTCAATGTTTTAATTTTAAATGTTTTACAATACAAAACTTGAACTGCATTTTAAAACAAACAAAAATATTTTTATTTGTGTCTAAGGAAAGCTTCTCTGATTCTGCCGATGTTCTTATGGAACACTTTTATCATAGTAAATAAGCATTTCACAACAGAAAAAGTTTCAAAAATCTTGGTATATTTTTAATTGTCTTTGTGCATTTGTGGCTGTGTTATGACATTTTGTGAAATTCCTTCACCTTACTCTGAGCTTTTGACGATCCCTTCATGTTTTGTTTAGACTTTTTTATCCTACAGTTTGAAGAAATGAGTAATGTACACTCTTATTTCCACTGAGTTAATTCTGTATAATTTCTACTAATATTTTCCATCTGTCTTTTGGGCTGATGATTGGGGTCTTTATACTAAACCTGTGTAATTTCTTTATGATGTGTCTTCTGCTTTTCTGTTTGCATTTTCATACTGGCTTTCCTATGCTTTACTACCTTTACTTCTTTAGCTTTGCTTTTCTATCTTGTATTATCGTACTTTTAAAAAATTGTACATATCTCTTACTGTAAGTCATTCATTCATTTTCTTTAACTTTACGATTATTATTCTAGACATTTCACTTTTCTTAATTCATGACACCTTCCTCATTAAAGGATAAAACTTGACTACTAATACTTGACAGGGCAATTAATGCAGTGCTTTTTGGGAAGATAAACTGTGCTTGTTTAACACGCTTGGCTTGTAGTAGTTGGAATTTTATTTTTCTGATTACATTGGCAGTGGAAAAAAATAAGTATTAAATCTTCAGTGTAATGTCAGATTTCACTTTTTTTTTTAATGACCTGTATCTTACCCTGTCCTTTGTATAAGGGGAAAAAAAAAAAAGTGCATGTTATTGAACTATGTTAAAACTTGAGGGTTTGGGTTTTTTCCTCTTAGTGTGATTTAAGCTATCAAAGCAGCTGGTCTACTTGCTCAGCATACTATCCTCTGACTCACGTAACAGCTGATTGAGTGAAATGATATGAATTTTCATGTCAGTACTATCAGACTATTTCAAAAGTGGTATAAAATGGGCATGTCTGCTCAGAGGACCCCCAGGAGTTAATTTTTTCCATGCAGGAATCAAACAGGAGCTCAAACAAAACTTGCTCTTTTTTCTTTCCTTAATTCATGTTACTTTCTTCCCAGTGGGATGGAATCATTTTGTTCAATTCTTTAAGGGAGAAAATTGTTTTGTTTTCCTCGCTGGAAATGAGGGCCTCCATCAATGCCTAAGCTTCCACGAGGTTGTGAATCATGCTCTGAGAAACCTATTGCCCAGTTTTGGTCTGACTTCAGGGAAAGGCAGCAGACTTCCAAGATTTACTTCAGTGCCCTTGAAATCAGAATTTGGATCATCCTATTTTTTAGACTTGGGGGACCTCAACTCATAGAATCACAGATTGGTTGAGGTTGAAAGGGTCCTCTGGAAATCATCTAGTCCACCCCGCCTACTCAAGCAGGGCCAGCTATATCAGAATGTCCAGGACCACGTCTGGTTGAGTTTTGAGTATCTCCAAGAATGGAGATTCTTAAGCCTTTCTGGGCAACCTGCACCAGTATTTGACCGCCTTCCCCACAGTAAAAAAGTGTTTTGTGTTCAGATGGAATTTCATGCATTTTAATTCATGTCCATTCCCTCTTGTTCGTTCACTGGGCCCTACAGAAAAGAGTCTGGCTCTCTCATCTTCATTCCTTTCCATCAGCTAAGTCTTTTCTTTGCTTGGTGATGAGGAGTCTCTCCCTCCCCTGTCATTTCTTGGCACTGTTGTGGGGAAGATGGGTTGCCACAAATGCCTAAGCTCAACTGGGACTGTGAATCAGACCTCAGGCAATGGTTAATACATTGTGGGTACCTAAGAAGCACCAGTCTCCTAACATAGGCAGTGCCTTTTGGAAAAAATGGAGACTGGAGGGAAAAAAGTAACATGTGAATCTTTTTATATGAAATTTGAACAGGTTATATATATTCTCAGTGTGTCATTGCTCTGTAAACTCAGAAATTATAAACATTAATAGAAAGTAGATTTAAAGAAATGTGATAGCATCTGCTTGTACTTGGCTCACCCTAAACCACCTGTAGTAATTTCCTGTTCTTTAAGTTTGGTTTCAAACTGCAAACTTAAAAACATGTCCTGAGTGTAAGAGAGTGGACATTCCCTTAAAAATATGCCACAAGAAAAAAGGATCTGAATCATTAAGTCGTGATATCCATACCAGAAGAAGAAAATCAGAATCTTATTATGTACTGTTGCAGACTTTTAAGAGCTGAAACCTGAAGCTGAAATTAATTAACTGAAAATATCTTTTTAATTTGGAGTAAACCAAAAAACAACTCTCAGCACAACTATATGAATCTCTGATGAACTCATGTCTCAATCTCTATCATATTCTGCACTCAATGCACACATAGACTTCTAGGACTTTCACATAAATGTCAAGGGAGTATTCATTCCAAAGGCTGCATAGATATATCAATTTATTTCACGTCACTGAGTCCAATAGTTCAAATGCTGAATGTTCTGATGCATGTTTAGGATAAAATATAATACCAGAAAATTAGTGATAGAACATGTTCTTTGTGATGCAAAATGCTTTGGAGAAAACATTGGGTGTTTTTTAGGAGAAATAAAAAGAGAATGGGTAAAGCATAGTGGGATGTTCAAAGATGTTAAAAGTTATTTTTATAGGATAGATTGTCAGAGAAAATAAGATACTTATACAAAATATATAATAAATATTATATATTAACATATAATATTATATATAAATATATAAAATATTTA
>NW_010533982.1:0-80960 GCF_000687285.1 Phaethon lepturus
CTCAAGTTGTGCCAGGGGAGGTCTAGACTAGGTACTAGGAGAAATTTCTTTATGGAGAGAGTGGTCAAGCATTGGAACAGGCTGCCCAGGGAGGCTGTGGAGTTACCATCTCTGGAAGTGTTCAAAAAACATGTAGATGTGGCACTTTGGGACATGATTTAGCAGGCATGGTGGTGTTGGGTTGGTGGTTAGACTTGATGATCTTAAAGGTCTTTTCCAACCTTAACAATTCTGTGATTCTGTGAAGATATGCATAAAACTTCAGTGATGGGAAAGAGCAGAGGAACTAGGAGATCCTTTTACCTGGTACCCTCTGCTTTGTTTTCAGAGTGTCATTTGTCTTTTGGACAGTCTCTGCTTATTGTGCTCTCCAGTAAAACACTTCCTGGCTTCTAAGTAACTGGCTGTTCAGGTGGAAAACACATAAGAGAAATGCCCCATGGCAGTCAAGCTGGAGTGAAAGCACTGTAATCCCTCAGATTTGGATCCCTAACTCTCAGATCCAAGGAATGAATAACCAATGTCCATATAGCTCTGCTGGTTCAGCTCCAACACTTTCAGCCCTAAATAAATGACGTCTCCTCTTTATACTGAGAATGCTGAGCCATCCCCTCTTGCTTTGCTGGGCAGCAGTTTGGCTATTTATACTCCTACTGATCATTGCATTGTCCTAATAATCTAACTGCTGGTCTGGGACCAGGAGCCCTTTGTGGTACTACTTGAACAACACAAGGCAGTCCCTGCTCCAGAGGATAAATGCTCAAGTAGTTCGAGGGACAACTGGCTTTAGTTTCATAGGACACATGGCAAGAGATTTATGTACTCAACTCACAACTGCCATTTAAATCTTGGGGGTGATATTTTGGTGTTAAAGCAGTAAGCAAGTCTGTCAAATGTCAGTATTTGTATTTGACAGCAGCTTCTTTCCCCCCCGCCCCTCCTGCTTCCCCAGTCTTATTTGGCTTCAAAGAACCCTGTGTTTTGTTGCCTTTCATGTTTTGGCAACTTGTGTTGAAGAGGACAACTGTCATGCTCTAGAAGTAGGTTAGTTTATTACAGAGCTGTCAACAGCAGTTAAAAGGGAGTGTTGGTTCTGTGTGCAAAGGATGAGATGGCTTCTCTTGGCTTTTCAGTGGAGAAGTAGCTCTTACCTGGCTAATGCTAAAAGCATAATGGCATCTGGGCTTGTGGCATGGGGCCAGCACTGAAGTATCAGTTATAGGTGAGAGATTTCAGTTGAAGTAAATATAAGTAGTAATGAGCCAGCTTTGATTCTGCAGGAGCTGTTGTACATCTGCTATACAGTATGTGCACAGTGCTGTGAGAAAACCCATTTTGACGGATCACAGTGCAAACTGTGAGTGAGTCTTTGGTGACTTGACAGTGGCCAAGTGCAGAGTGTGGACTGAAGGGCTGGAGCATGATGTGATCTGGGCAGCAAGGCTGTTGGTGCCCCTAGGCCGAGATGAGTGGACGGTGAGGAAAGCACAAGCCAGCAATACTGTTTTACAACAGGATACAAACTGTGTGCAGGATTCTGCCTGTTGGTGGAGCTACCAGACAATTTGGCCTTCTGGCCTTTCAGCCTGGTGCCTAAAACTGCTATTTTTTTTGCTACTTGCTTGTTTCTTCTCCTTTCTAGTATGTAAGATAAGCCCTCAACAGCAATTTCTACCATTCATATAAGCTTTAGTTGTAGAATTCTTCATTTCAATGTATAACTTATATCTCAGGTGTGCAGCAAACTATATATGGGAAATTTTTATGCCTCTCTCTGCTGTGCTGCTTTTAGCAGCTGCTGTGTGGTACAAACCCCAGGTTAACAGATGAGAGGAAAGCCTGAGCTGTGAGAGAAAAGGTGGAAATCCTCTGCTCTAAGCTAAGGTTCTGCTGAGAGATGTGGTACTATCTGTGGAGGTGGTGGGTTTTTTGGAGGTAAAAGATGTTCCAAGAAAGAGCTTACATTATTGGCTCTGTCCATTTGGGTTAGCTCAGCCCTCCCTCAGCCTCCGGCACACTGGCAGGCAGAGCAGGTCGTCAGCAACCTCTTGTGTCTTTTGGCTGATGGGTGATGGTGGGCAGAAAGATGGCAGGAGCTCAGTTACCTCCTCTGGTTTGCCACGGAGCAGTGCAGGGATGCCTTAGCCCATAGCTCCTCTCCCTGTTCTTCTCAGAGTGGGCTTAAACTCTCACAGCTGATTGTTAGGCACAATTCCTGCTTGCTCTCCCTTCCTTTCTCCTCTTCCTTGTAGTAAAAAAACCCCCTAAGTTCCCCTTACTGTAGTTGTGTTTAAAACAGCAGCAGAATAAATCCTTAAACATGATGGTATTACTAGGGTACACACTAAGACTCCAGGAGAGTTGTGGAGAGGAGGCCGGCTGTGCAGGGAGAAAGCACTGAGGCACCCCAGCACCTTATCCCCACTTCGCTTCTACAGGCTTGGCAAATGTGAGCAACCCCTTCTCCTTGCACCCCACCTTCCCTAGGGTGCCGAGTGCTGCGAGGTGAAATGAGGACAGCAAGGCAGTGTCAGCTTCTGCCAGGGAGTGAAGGAAGAAGACAAAAAAAAATATCTGAACTACTGAACTAGGGATTTTTTGGTGTCCAAACAGTGGCATTCTTGGGTCTGGATGAAATCCCCAATGTGCTGTGTGGTTGCTGTAACAGCTGCTCTTATTTATGCTGTGTGTCCATCTCCAGATGCTGTTTCTGTCTCTTTTGGTTAAAATCTTAATGGTTTCATGCTTACAATTATGTTATGATCCCAGACTGTAGGCTACATGTTGGATCTTCCTCTTATCTTCCCTACCTCATGGCCATTTAAGTATCAGAGATGTTTCTTTCTTCTCTATGTGTGAGAGTGAAACCCTTCGCTTGTCCCAGCTGTGTGCGTTTCCATTCACGGACTAACAGGGGCCTATAAGTGACAGTGAACTCTCCAGGAGCCATCTCGCTTCCTGGGCTGCTCACTGCACAGCTACCTGCCTGGGGGAGGGCCCTGCTTTCCTGGTGTCTCAGCACCCAGAAGCCCAGAGGGCAGCCCCAGGGACAGGCCAGCTTCCCCTCTGCACCCACTGTCTGTTCAGCCATCGCTTGTGTCATGTCACGTGTGACTCATCTCTGGTATCCAATTACCACTTGTGCTTCTTAAAACTATCAATTTACTGTCGTATTACAGAATGCGAGTCTGTAGTTGGTTTGTTTTCAAGGACTGGTTTTTTGAAAGAACAAGCAAATCAGAGAGAAGACTATAGCTGAGGTGAGAAGGCACCTCTGGAGATCATCTAGTCCCTACCTCCAGCTCAGAGCAGGGTCAGCTGCAGCAGGTTCTTCAGGGTTGTGTCCCATTGGGGACAACAAGGATGGAGCAGCCACAGCCTTCCTGGGCAGCCTGGGCCAGTGTTCAACTGGGCACACAGTAAAGACGTTCTTCCTTTCCCCCCCCGCCCTTACCCTCAGCAGGAGCCCCCCGTGTTTCAGCTTGTGCCCATTGCCTTCTGTCCTGTCTCTGGGCACCACCGCAAAGAGCCTGGCTCTGGCAGCTTTACACCCTCCCTTCAGGTGGTTATGCACAGTGGTAGGGCATGGTGGTGCACCTTTCATCAAAGGTCAAGTACAAGTACAGGTAGTCCTGGTAGTTACCTTTAATGCTGTGCTGCTGTAAGGCTGAGAACACTGTTAATCTCTTTCAAAATGCTACACCTGCACAGACCTTCAGTCTTTGTCTGCAAGCAGCTTTTAACTTCGTTTTTATTTATTTTTCAGCTTCTGTTGGTGTCAGATGGATGATTGGCGTGACAGAAATTAACAAGGGTTCTGCCTATGGCAACAATGACAACAAGCAGAAACAAAAGTAGTATCTTCAGAGACTGCCTTAATCCCAAGGGAACAAATGCAACTTCTGAGAACTCTAAAGTGCATATCATGGTCCTTCAAGTGAGATCAGAGGAAGGGTAGGATGAGCAATTGCCATGCATATCTGATTTTGTGCTCCTGTTATTTTTCTCTGGGGGTTTGGGCTGGATGCCATGCTTGAAAGATGCACTCCTTTGTATACTCTCCACAACAGGTTTGCATGTGTTTGGTTGGTTTCTTTTCCTATAAAGTGTTTTAAGTTTTGAAGAAAAAAGAAAATCCAATGTGCTTGTATGATGAGACTCTACCTGGAAACTAACCAGAGGTGCAGGCTTTATCTTTTTTAACTTGCTGAAAGGATTGGATAAACATCAAAAGATTGTTACAAGATGATTAAAAATGATAGTTGTGTAGATCACACATTAACAGTTTAGCAACCATAATCTGTCAATGTTTAAATACAGCAAGATGCTCTGCTTGGTTATACTGGGCTGAAGCAGCTCTACTGAACTGGCAGAATTGCAGTACAGTTTTTCTACACCGAGAACTTACTCATTCCCACAGTGTGCACCACATGGGCCCTTTAAATCGTCAGGCAGAACTCAGCTAAGGGCCCACTTTGTTAATGGGAGCCTTTGCAGTGGCATAACCCAGAGTGGGATTTGGCCTTGCTGCCTGAACAGAGCTGCGCTACCCACTGCCACATCTTTCCCCAGGCAATACAACAGAGGAAGAGCTGAAACCTGCAATTCTTTAGAGAGTAAATGCTATTTATAGTTTGGAAAAACTGAGGTAAAAAAATTCCTTTCAGCTTTAAACACCAATTAAAATTCTAAGCCTTCCTAACAATGGTGGAAACAAAACAACTGGGTATGCTGTAACCAAGTAATGCAAAGCATGCATTAGAAGTTAAGCCCCACACCTATACTTACTGTTGAGATCCTAATTAATCTGCTTGTCTGTCTTTTCTGATAATGTCTGTCTTTTCTGATAAATGAGTTTACATGGTGCCTCATAGCAGTCAGCCTGAGGTAACAGTTAATCATCTTTAGCTTTTCTTTTGGGGGAGAAGAGGGGAAGTAGGAGAGAGACCTAGGCCAGTGGTACAGCTTTGAGGTTTTTATTGCTGTCTGGACTTGCTTTTGACACCCTTTACAAACAAAATAAAACTAGAATCAAGCTCCCTGGGAAAACTGTGTTGCCCTGACTGATTCCAGGGCAGCCTGCTCTTTTTTAAACTTCAAGAGTTAAGGACATGGAAGTTAAGTTTCTAGAAAGACCATGTTTAAAAAAACAAACAAGGAAAAGAAGAGGAGGAGACTTCCAACTACCAGCAGTTACAGTTGGGAAAAAAACACATCTTTTCAAAGATACTGATACTGAGCAGTGGGGATTGTGACTGGCACTTTCAGTGATGGTACATTTTCACTGCATGTAGGACTAAACCACGATAGTCTAAAGGAAAAGCCTGTGTGGCTCTAGAAAAGAAAATCAGTGAGCAGTCTTAGTTCTAGCAGCTGGTATTAAAAAAAACACACACAACATTTCTCTCTTCCTATAACAAAACTGAGGCCAGAAGGAACAGGGGCTAATACAACAGAACATGAATCATTCCATGAAATATGCATTTGCTGTTCAGTACATCAGCTCATCTAGAAACTATTTTTTTTAATATGCAGCACCTGAAGAGCAAATAGAGTAGTGCTCTCAGCACAGGACAGTAAGTACAGTTGTTTGAGAGTAGAGGCAGTAGAACATACAACATGAAGGAAGAAACAGACCTGGGGCAGTGCAAAGGACTACTTTTGGGGGCTTTTTTTCCCCAACCCATCTTGTGTATGCACACATTCCCTACACTCTGAAGCCTTCTGGGATAGGTTGTGTGACATCATGAACATAAACATGGGCTTTAGTGTAGTTTTTCAACACATGAAATAGAGCTTGAGATCAGTGCAACTGCTATGCTTATTCTCTTAGCAAATACAGGTGCAGGGCATGTGCTTTATTAAGGCAACCTTAACTGGAAAACTGAGTATTATAACCTGTAGTAGTGTCTGCGGGTCCAGCTATCCTGTAGTACTGCATCAGGTACTTCAGTGAGCCAGACCTCAAGAGACTGTAGGCAAGACTTAGAAGGGTGTGGGAGAGAGAAAAGCTCTCTCCAAGCTAGCATTTTACTGTAAACCTTACCTGGCAGATACAGCAGGCTTTTCTCAGGGTGGTAGAATGAGCCCTATACACAGGGGTGAGTAGTTCTGAGCAGCAAATACATATGCATGTAGTGACCAAGACCAGCCTTTTTGCCTTTTGTTAAAGAGCCACTGATGTAGCATGCTGGTAGGCAGACATTTAACATTCCTTCTCAATCTTAGTCCTTCCCTCTCCAACTGCATGCAGTGCCACTTCTCCCAGAGAAAAATACCAAACAAACATGTAAATACTTCTGAAAGAGTATTGAGACTACTTCATACCCATTTCCCCAGGACCAACCCTTAGAACAACAGGCTGAGGGCCAAGCACACCACTCCTGGATCCGTCCTCCTAAGCACGCACTTACTTACAGAAATCCCGGCGCACAAGGACTGCACCACTGGGCCCTTCCAGCATTCACTGGCAAACAGAGAAAGCTTAATGGTACTTGCCAAAAGTTAAACAAGTCCAGTTCACTGTATTAAAAGAATGACATATGTCATCAGGAAGCAGCAGTGTTTGCCCCTCGTCCCCACAAGCAACTGTACATTCTACAACTGCCTTAAAAAAAGTAGTCTTAATGTTTGTTTATACAAAAATAAAAGTATGAAAAGCTGACATGCAGTGCATGAGTTTTCTTTCGGTTGGCAACAATGAGTTAGTAACAGTTTACTTTTCATCTTCATCCTGACTCCTAAAAGCTGTCCCCAGCTCCTGTCTGTGTATGAGGGCACCTGAAAAAAGTCAAACGAGGACACACAGCTCACTGATACTTCGGCTATACCACAACAGCAGGGACCTACATCAGGTACTTTCATAGTCAGTTGCTGAGTATGACAACATACATCCCCCTCCTACCATAACTCAAAGCAGAGCACTGAAGAGAAGGGAGAGCATTTGTTGAAATTCAGCATCCTGTTTTTTGAGAGCCTAGAGGCACTGCACTGGTGACCCATAGCATGAGGCTCCCGCTTTTCTAGATTTAAGTGTCAGATTTCATGATACCTTCTCAACAGCTCACCCAGCTGCTAAAAGCTACCCCACACCTGTAACAAACCAAGGATTTGTGGATTGAGAGACAGGACTTTAGAATAAAGCCAAACATTAAAAGCAAGCTCTCTGCCTTTATAAGTTAACAATTTTAAGGTCTAAAGCTGTAACATGAATATGTAAACTAGCACTAACACTTCCAAGTAACAGTTTTAAATCATTTTTTTGTGGTAGCAAACCAAACAAAATAATCTAAATAAGTGTTGCAGACTGCATCTTCTAACTGCTACCCACTTCTAACCTCTCTCCATTTTCTGAGACCGATGACACCCGGGGGATGGCGAGGAAGTCAAAGTCCAAGATCAGAAATAGGTTTTAAAAAGCTAACAGTAAGTAAGTTCTTGTTTCTGCTGAACAGAACGCAGAAACAATCTTAACTGATTCTCCTCTTGGCCAAATAAGTGCCACGCAGACCATTCCCTGCTGGCAGCACTCCCATGCAAGAAGAAAGTTATTTCAGACCATGACTCCATCCCTTACATAACAAGTAGTGTCAGGAATTGCACATCACCCTTATTTCCTCAGGAGAGGATGAAGGGGGGACCTTAAATCTATTATCACTTGTAAGATGCTTCTTACACAGCTTGAACTTGACAAAACATTGACTACTGCAATGTAAGAGAAGCTTATTCCAGTTAGGTTAACTTAGCACGCTTAAACAAGCGTTGGGGAAAAGTTTAAAATTTAGTGACAGGACCCAGCATAATTTATTTTCAGAAGAAAAACCCTTCACCAACAAACTCCTAAAATAAACCATTTATTGAGAAAAAACCTTTTTTTTTTAAATTCATTAATCAGCCTTGTGCATAACAAATCTGAAGCTTGCCAAAAACAAATAAACAAAAAACCAGTAAAAGTTCACACTCAGTGCACTCAACAAACAGATTAAAAAACAAGGTCCATAACGCCTGATAACACTACAGCATTTCTCTGAACCTAGAGAGTTCAAAAATACTACATATTAACATTACAGTTCTCAATCAAATGAGAAACAGGAGAAAGAACAAAAAAGGTATGGTCCATATACAGTAGTAATGGCACTTTCACTGAAACATGCAGCTTCTTCCAACTTGCAGACACTGTCACATGAGCAACATGTGCCAAGTAAAACATACAGGAGCAGCAGAGAAAGTGACGCTCGTCACTTGTGCAGTCTTCGTAAGTTCAACTTTTATACTGTTTCTCAGCACAGTCTTTATGTAAATATTACATACAGTAGTGATTAAAAGACATCTTGCCACAATAAAAAAGGCCAGAGACTGAATAACTTCATTCTTCATCTGTGCAAACCTGTGAAGGGGACAAAAGGCAATTAATTCCATTGCCTCCCTGCTGCAGCACCTTCACAGAACATCTTTGAAGCTTTCTTCCTCCATCATTATACAGATAAGGAATTGCAAGTGTTTATATGGGAACGCTGGTGTTCCCAGTGTCGCCATGCGACTCTTGCGTGCCTAAAAGGAGCATTCTGCCCCGTGGCTACAGTCACACTGATGAGAGGGATGGGTGTGACGATCCCAAACACACTATCACTGAACCAGAATACCAAATTCAATAACTTTAGGCTGGAAAATGGGACAAAATTCAATAACCTGCTGTGCTCCTACCTCTTCAAAAGAGAAGTGATTAATACACCTCAATTTGCAGCAGTGAATATTTGTCTATTCTTCAGCAAAGAATTAAGTTCATGCAAGAACTGCAGGTTGTTATGCCAACTGCCAGATAAACATTCAATATGAACTTAACGTTAAACATGAGTTTAAAACAAAAGCAGACCCCTGCACTGAAGGATGGCAGAGCACTTGTTTCACTTTTTATGGAGGGGACCCTTATCTCTATGTTGTAGACGTCTACGCATAGGTAGTCTAGTCTAAAGTTTTAGAACACAGCCCTTCAAATGCAATTAACTACCACTGAGTTGAAGTTTGACACATCTTTCTAACATAAAGATATTGCATCTCAAAACAGCAGTGAAAGTTTATTGCATGGTGCACACCAGGTTCTTTTAGTCAAATGTTTGCTAGCAACATCACATGTGCTCCTGAAGAGTTGCTAAACCTTCTTTTCTGGACAAGATCGACTCAATATCAGCCTCCCACCAGGATCGACTCAATATCAGCATAGTTGCAAATGATGAAGGCAACTAACAGCTGTTTCCAACTCCCATCTACAGTCTTTGTAGCCAAAGCCACGAGACAAACCTTGACAAAAGGATGATCGAGGAGCTGGCTGGCCGTCCACCTCATCTTTGGGTCACTCTCCAGGCAGTGGCAAAGGAAGTCTTTCCCTTCTGGGCTCACTTTGTCAGGAATAGGAGGCTTATGACCCATCCCCACCTTATACATGATCTGGAAGTTGTGCTCATATTCGTGCCAAGGCCTCTGCAACAGGTAACAGAATTGCTAAGTGCAAGGTTTAGTGAGTAACTTGCTACCTGATAGAGCATATATCTCTCTATCCAAGGAAATTAAAAACCACCCCAGTACCTGTGGACTTAAGTGTAATAAATTGCTGGGAGTGGGGCCCAAAGTTGCAGAGGAACTGCTAAGAACAGTTTGCACTCACTCAGCACATGAAACATCCCTACCTTGCCGGTGACCATCTCTATAACAACACAGCCCAGGCTCCAGATGTCTGCCGCACGTCCGTGCCCTTCTCCTTTAGCCCTAGTAATTACTTCTGGAGCCATGTACGCTTTGAAACAACACATACCATGTCATCAGTTCATACAGCAGAAGGAACAGCATATACTTAAGTGATTAACTCAGCAAACCACATGCTTTTTAATACAACTGTAATGAAGTACCGCTCAGCTTTTCTTGCTAAGTTTTATCGTTTGCTGGCTTCTTGTTCTTTGACACATTTGCAGCATAACTGTCTTTCAGTTTGAAAGGTGATTGTGAAAATGCTAGTACAGTACATGCTTTCAGTCATTTTCATTTTTAAAAAACAGATTAAGCAGCTGTTCAGGAAGAACCATACTGTTTCAGCAAGGCTGCAGAGGAAGATACAACCCCGGAAAACACAAGCTGCAGCTTCTTTACAATTACCAAATACAATTTTATGTTTCCAGTTACATCATTCACTGACTGTTTTGGTTTCTGGATGTGAAGCACATCTAACTAGCTAAGGTAAAATCGAGTTTCCCTAAAACACATCATTTTCCTCTAGCCCAGGCTTTTGCCAGAGCTATCTTCTTTTATGGTAACTAGCCAAGTGTCTGCCTAGCACATGCTTCCTTACCTGCAGTCCCCAAAGTACTGTTTACTTCTCCAGGCATCGTCTGGGTGTTGTTCTTCAGTTTCACTGAGCAGCCAAAGTCTCCGAGTTTAATCAGTCCAGATGAGGTAAGAAAGATGTTGGCTCCTAGAAAACACAACGAAAACCAGTAACGCTTGTTAAACTAGTGCTGAATTGAGGAATGAGGGCTTCTCGATATACGCTTGGCAGTTACACAGTAGATAGCAGCCAAATTTGCACTTAGAACTTTACCTGTGGATTAAGTGTGGAATATGATAGCATTAGAGATGCTCCCCAAAGGGTACATTCCCATTAGCCAATGGGATTTTTGGTGGGTTTGTGTTAACGCTAAGTGTACTGGAAGTTGACAACACGAAACGTTCAAAATGCAGAGCAGTACGACAGGCAAACTCATCAGCTTTCCATACATGCTCCTTACGAGAAAATACTCCTCCAGGAATTTATTAATTCCAGTGCTTATCCTTGTGAGTGTTGCACTGCAAAAAAACACCTGTTCTTAAGGAACTTCCTGGCAGAGGCCACTGCTGTGTACCTCCATGAGCCATCTTTTCAGTTCCACTGAGTCAAGACAGATGATACCATACAGCTGTGTCATCATGGCATACTTGCAAAATGGAGCTTATAGCATTTTGTTACATGTACTACCAAATGCCTGCTCCTACTGTGCTCTACTTCCAGAGGAATTTCTGGAGGAGGAGGGCTGCTGTCCTAGTAGCTGGCTACACTGCCAGCTTACGCTAGAAAAAATGCCCCTAGCATAGCTGAAAATCTCCAAAGGGGATCTGCAGTTGGCTTCAAGTCACTTGCTCTACACAACGCTGCAAAATAAGCCAAGTGGTTTTGATAAGCAGTGGTTTTCTTCCGTTCAACATCCTGCCAAAACACACCTTGACAGCCAAGAGAAAACAGGCAGAGCAGAAGCAGCTCACTATACAGGTCGATCCAAATCCTGGATTCTGCAAGTATCACAATGAAACCACAAGTAGGTTGCAAGAGTCACCTGGCAGAAATACAGCTTGAGCTGTGATCTCTCTCGAGGAAAGATGAATGGTTCGCACAGAACAAAACTGTATGCCTACTCTAGTAGGGAAATGTTGGGCGGGGACTTTGTTGCACATAGCCTTTTCCCATGTCACACAGAAGATTCTTTCAAAAATGGCCCATCTGAATACAACCTTCAGAAGTTTTCTCAATTTTGGTCCACCTTGAACATAGTTCAGTGCACGAATTCTTGGCTGTTCCTCCTTTGTGTTATGTTCTCTTAGTTAATGACTTTTTCCAGTTAGCTTGGCTGGGCATCCCCAAGATATTCATGGAAAATAAAAGGAAACCTCAAAAAGCTCAAGTCAAAAAAAGGCAGTGCAGGTCAATGATGCCAAAACCCTGCCTACCTCTCAAAGGGCTTCTCTAACTACTATGAGAATGCTTGAATAACTAAAGCAAGATTTAGTCCAAGAGGTGTTATACAGAACTGCACTATAAAAGGGGGAGAGAAATCATTAACAGAAATAAATTCCAACCTTTAATTTCTGTAAGTTTTTTACAAGTTCTGAAAGAAGAATTAACTTTCAGTGACTACATCTCTTCTCTACATTGTGTCCATAAATTTCCGCTCCCGACATGGAGGTGCCTGCACATACTCAAGACTAGAATTCTTTGGCTGGGCTCTGCAGTTTTCCATCAGAAGGGCGTACATGTCCAGTCACCCTGCAATCACAGGCACGTGCAACAGAGCTGGATAGACCGTCCCTCAGCTCCTTGAATGAAAGGGAATCCAGAAACACACCAAAGCAGTACAAGAGGCAGCTCAATGGGACACTAAATATAGGCAATGCATTAGAAGAGTGACAGTTACTCTATCAGCAACTTCTTCCTTTGAACTACTGCCTATAGCTTTTCTTTTTCTTCTGCTTCTAATTTCAAGCAATAACTTGTCATATAGAAAGTAGATGCACTTAGCCCACACAAAGAGCTTAGGAAAAATGGCTGTCGCTAGCAAACACTTTTACAAGGACGTTTTAGAAATCTATGTTCCTGTTCCTCAAGAAAGCAACACGCAAATTTCATGGAAGGCTACAAAGTGGTTTCTAACTACTTCATTCTCTTCTGACTGAATCTAAAGCTATTGTGATAGTTCGGTTTAACAAAGTTCAGAACCCACTTACAAGGCCTTTCAAACCAAAGTTTATCCCTTAAAAAAAAAAAAGTAATGACAATTTAACTTAAATGTTACTGCGAAAGTCTCTGTTTCAGAGAACAAGACCAAGCTCTATAAGGAGTCTTTAAAAAGGGTCATCTTGTTCGATGAAACCTGTACAGAATCCAGCAGGACCTGGTAAGAGAACAGGAGACACAAGGGCAGTACTTCGAGGATGACTGAACCTTTTCACCTTTGACAGTTAATGTGACTGGGAAGGTAACAAAATTCCTGCTATATCTGCATGGTTAATAAGCAAAATAAAACTGGAGACCATGGCTAAAACAGCAAAAAGGCACAACATACCCATCTGTTCCTTCTCTCCTCCTACACATACACTACCAAAAGCATCTTCATTGGATGTACTTGGCAGAAGCAAGTGGAAACTTTGGGGCACTGCCCCACTGCCATTTATACCACAAGACCTTCTGGGCAGACTGCAAACAAAGAGCAAATGTCAAACGTCATACGCTTGCTAGAGAAAACAATTGGAAATAAATTCCAAAGCGTTTAAATTGAAGTTCCATTCCCTGTATCTCTGTGCCAAATCAGCCCCGTATTAAGCACAGTGAAAACTGCACTAGCATGACATTCCAAAGGTGCTGGTGTAAATACCATGGGTCCGAGGAGCAGTACCAAAAGCCCCACTAAGGATGTGGCACAATTCCACAAAGAGGGGCAGCTCATGGACACTCCCTAGCCAGCACTTAAGCGGTGCAGCAGCCCAATTCATTCAAGAAACAAGCAGGCCAAATAATACCCTTTGACGAGTAAATCAGCTTTAGCATCCTCTTACTCAGTCTCTTAGAAAGCCTGACACATGTCCATAGTTTCCTGTTGAACAGCCTTCCACCTCTTGTTGACTGATTTTCCTTCCTTTGTGCTCATCATGAAGACATTAAAGGAATGGCAGAAATTTTGAGCTACCAATGAAGTTAACAAGAGCACGATAACACAGTAACACTTCGATGAAGACTTCCTGTCCTGGAGCATCTCATTCACACATTTCTGCTCTACTGAAGCTTCAGATACAGATACAATCCCTTCATTTTCTGTATTCATTCTGAAAACACAATCCGAGCACTCTTCAGGAATATGCCCTTCTCTCCCAGAGAGAAAGGACCAGGCATGACCTCATTGGTTAATTCCTCTCAATTCAGCACTTGCAAGACCACACTTAGAGTGCTGTGTCTTGTTTTTGGGCTCCCCAGTGCAAGACAGACACTGACGTACTGGAGCAAACCCAGCAGTAGGGGCATCAAGATGGTCAGAGGGCTGGTGCACACGATGTACAAGGAGAGGCTGAGAAATGGGTTTGTTTAGCTTGAAGAATGGAGGAGTGTGTGTGGAGGGAATTTATTGCTGTGTTCAGCTGTGTAATGGGAGGATATCAAGAACATGGAAACAGACTTTTTCCTCAAAGGCACGCGTGAAAGGATATGGGGCAATGGACACAAATAGCAACCTCTGCAAATTCCAGGGAGGTATCAGGAAAAAGTTTTTCACAATGGGGATAGGTCAGTCATTGGGACAGGGGCCCAGAGAAAAGGGAATTTCCATCCCTGGAGGTACTCCTATCTCAACTACACAAGGTCATCAGCAATCTGATCTAATTTGACATTGGATCTGATACTGAGGTTGGGTGTGTTTCGAAACAGAGGACTCAACCAGAGATGTCCAGAGGTTCCCTTCAGCATGAAATATTCCATCATTCTTGATCACTGAGTAGAATAGCTTTCTGCAAAAAGTGAAGTAATTATAACTGAGGAATCTGGGCTTAGCCACAGGGGTTAAAATGCAATACCCAGAATAGAGATTAAAAAAGCATCCCAAAAGACTTACTGCTACATACTAGCACTAACTACTGTACACACTGATGCAGACTAATCAAAACCAGCACAGCCAAGTGTAACAACCAGCCAACACTAGCCTCAGTTTGCTCTCACAACCACAGGTTGAAAAAGGATTCAAGGCAGCTGTATCTTGCTTCATCTTTTACACTCGCAGAACTGGATGCTATAAGAGCATCTGAAAGACAATTGTGGCACAAGTGGACATTACTAACCGAAAGACTCAACTTTTGAGCACAAGGTACTTTGCAGATACCAACTGTGGCATACATATAAACAATTACTCTAAGCATCGGTTATCTGCTGCTAAAAGAAACAGATCCACAGTGATGTTTAGCAAACTGGCCATGAGAGACCTAGTGTGATCTGACAGCAAGATTTCCATAGGAAAGCAATTTTAACAGTCTGAATGACATATTATCATTCTTCCCTACCAGAAAAATAAGAGTACCTAACTACACAAGAGCTGAAATTAAAACCAGAGTTTTCCTTACTGCAGTTCGCCTGAAAACTGGGGATGCAACATTAGCATAAAAGACGACAGAGAGCAAGAGACTTCCAATGTAACATCAGGGAACCTCTATAAAAATACCCTCTGTGGTCCATCTTCATATTCTGTCATTAAGTTTCAGGAAGGTCTATGCATAGATGTGTCTGCGGTGACCCTATGTTTACAGCTGCTGTTATTCTCAAGGAACACCCCAACGTTTGATAGGAGGAACCTGTTGCAACAGAAATGTCCTCAAATAACACAGCATTACAGTTCTGTTAAACAGGTCCTCTCACTTCACTGCATTTCCCTGATGAGAGGAAGACCTATTTGGAAACATATCCAGAAATCAGCAATGACAGGGCAGCACGAAAGAAATCCCTGTCAGCCAGCCTTGGATTTTGATCACAACGAGCTTCCAGGAGAGCATAATCCAGCTAAGCAGAACCTGGATATGGAATGACCAGGTAAAGGGCAAGGAGTGCACTGTGAAAAGCATGGAGGTAAATCCACAACTGGAAAGAAACCTTTGGTGAGGAAGGAGAACCAGAAAAGGCAAGATTGCTGGGGAATGGGAGTGAGGGAAAGTGTTTTCTAAGGAAAAAAGCCAAAACTGACTCAAGAGTGGCCTACCTGGGTGGGAGGCCTCTGGATCGTAGATAGTTCTTTTCCCAAATGAGAAGCACGAGGCCAAAGGACCAAGAGCAACTGGGAACCTCCTACACTGCTGCGGTGATTCAAAACCCTGTGAGCAAGAGGGACATAGAAACCCAGCATCGTTGGGTTGCACTGCCTTGTCATAAAATTAGCATTCACAGGGCATACTGTGTGCATTGTTTCCCCTACCTTCTGTTAAGTTTCTGCCATAGGGTGAGCAAAATATGCCAGACTAACAAAAACAAGATAACTAGACATGGATGATGTTCTTGGAAGGCGCAGGAAAAGAAAAATGATGTGAAATGTGAACTGACACTGGGTGCCTTAAGCAAATGCCAAAACCAACCCCCCCTTCAGCTACAGTAGTTCCAGTCTGCTCATTTTGTAAGCACATGCTGAGAGCCAGGCATGAGTAGATAAACGTATGGCAGAAAAATCACTAGGTAAGTACATTTACCATATCCCTTTAACTTCTTTAACAAGGCTTTTATTACTATGTTTAATCAACCGTTCATCTGAAATCCTAAAACTCTTCTGGAAAATGGGAATCAGAAGGAAAAGTTCTGATGAACAACTCTAGCACTGTACACTGCTTGTCAGCTCCCAGAAAACACCACTGTTTCTTGCATAGATGAGAAGAAAAACAGCATTACATAACTCAGTGTATTAGTACTGAAAATACAAGGACCAAAATTTGAATTTGGATGAATCCCCAACAATCTTAACAACTTCTACAGAAACTCTATAAATCATGGGCAGAATTTATGAGTTTGCAATACCAACTGTGAACATTTTTTTTATGTTCTGCATTTAAAAAGGAGCATGTAACTAGTCAACAACTTGTAAACTGAAAATTGAAGAATGAGTGGAAGGCTTTATACACTTAACGGCTGTATAGATAATGTGCTCTAAATCTGCAAATATGTCCCCCATCCCTCCCCCCCGCCCTCATCTACAACACTGAAATAACAACATTACCTTTTTTGGTTAACATTACCTTTAATGTCTCGATGAACAATACCATGTTCATGTAGTACATTGATAGCAATCGTGATTTGCTTTGAGTAGAGCCTAATGACATGCTCCTGAAGGCCCAGTTTTGATACCTCCTCCAGAGTGCCCTCATCACAGTACTCCATGAAGATGTACATTTCTTCCTGTTGTGGGAACCAAACCGGATTTGATTGGTTTTAATTTTTTGCTTTGATTTTTTTTTTAAACACTGAATTAGGATCAAGTTTTCCTTCCATACTTCATTGTTTATTAAAAGAGTAATGGAAGTACCATGTAATGTTTTAATGGAAGTACCTCTTGCCATGGAATATCTAATAAATCATCTCTTCAGAACTCTATTCTCTTGGGCATGCTTCAACTAATGTATTATATTGCACAGCTATGGAAAATCTCTGCTACATGTCTATCTGCATCATCTGTATGTAACTGATACTATTTGGTGGTATAAAATACATTACTTTGGCATCAACCAAAAAGCACTTTGGAAATATTGTAGTTATATTACACAGAAATAGAAAAAGGTCCTTTGCATTTAGGAAAAAGGTAAAATGATGGTTTAGGGTTATTTTTTTTTGCACACACCCCCCCCGCAGTATCATGTGTGCATTGCTTGGCGAGGGCAAGTTTTTTGTTGTTTTCTGTGGCTTGAATAGGCATGCCAACTCCACACCTTAAGGAAAAGTTAGGTTCTTGTTCCCCCTCTCTCTCCCCCCAAGCCCAGCTAGTTTCAGCCAGACTTAATAAATACAAAAAGATGGCGAAGACACTAAGCTCTTGGAACCAGCCTGAGAAACTACTGACCCAGTGGCACAGACACCCAAATTTGTGTCCCCCAGTAAAGAAATGCAGACAGAAAGAAGCCTTTGTCCTCTTCTAAATCAGCAATGGGTCAGCAAATCAACTCATTCGTATTGAGCAAATCAGTCAAATCCACACACCATCTTCCAGCCAGACACCAAGCATTCCCTGCCCACCTCACTGGGTTGAGATACAGGAAGGACCCGAGACTCACAGGGGAATGTAGGAAGGGCATGTGGGAAGCAGAGAGTAATAAAAAGTTGGGAATCTCGGCACACAACTCTCGAATCCAGCTCCGTAGGCAAACCAGGTTTCATTAGTTCTTCTGCTCAAGCAAGAAACCTCATTTTTCTTTCTGAAGAGATGCTAGCTGAATTCCAAAAGATCTCCTTCTTTAAGATGCTTGTCTGGCATCAAGATTTAAACACCAGCACAAAATTTTTCCAGGAATCAACATGATGTTGGTACAACCCTTGCTGCTAACAGTGAAGGGTTTTAGGCTGTCAAGTCTTTACATTACACACAGAAGTTACCATACTGTATATGATATGGCTTGCTTTTAGAGCAGTTAAACAGAGTAGCAGCATAGAATGCCTCCAGCATTACTCCATCTATTCACTTACTACGAACCTTCTCCATTTATGTACCAGTTCCAAAAAATTCCTCTAAACTATGATTCAGAGACCTCAACATTCAGAAGAAAAAAAAAGACACTGCAATTCACAGAAATATCCAGACAATCAAGCTGAACTAGAAAGTTCTCATGTAGAACTTCAAGTGATCAAAAGCTTCTTAAAATTTTCTCTCTGCCCTATAAAAAACCCCAATAAATTATATTTTCTTACCCTATGGAGCTCCACACCAAAATAACGAACAAGATTAGGGTGTTTGATGCCTTCAAAAATCTTCAGTTCATCAGCTGTTTCTTTGATGGTTTTGTGATCATTAGGTTGAAATCTTATCTGCAAGAAAGATTTTTCATTATTTTGCCACTATTTCATATTACTAAGGAACAAAAAAAACCAACCCAAAACCCACCAAAAAAACCACCCTAAACCCAAACCCAAACCAAGAAAAGAGCTAAAAAGCTTGCTTTTTTTTTTTTTTTTTTTTTTTTTTTTTTTTATGAACAGCATCGTCACACAAAAAGCCCCAAAATACCTCCCCTCCATCCCCAAACTTAAACAAAAAACCCCAGCAACCTATTTTTGGAAAATTGCATTCAAATATGACAATTTATAAACTTTATAAGAACAAAATGCTGTTACTTAATTGTATAAATACACACATGTGTGCACATATGTATCTCTTCCGACCTCGCCTTCTAGCTTAAACGTGGTAGATAGACACAGTACAAGAGAATCTGAAAGTAACATCAGTGAGAGCTATCATTCAAGAAAGACTAGTTGCCAGGTACTTCATCAACGGAGATTCTAAGGGATTTCTTTGAGGGGTTTCTTCATTGAGAATGAGGCAGCTGCAAGGAAAAGGTGTGGCATGGAACATATACCATCATAAAGGTTTTGGTGAAAGAAACAGGTTTTTCATTAGTTCTCCTACAATATGCCGTGATGGATTTTTTCATGGAAGAAGTACTTATCAGGGCTTCTGAATAACTGATTTAAAGGTTCTATTCACACACAGATAGGCAAAATGCACAGCAAATTATGGAAGATGCTATTTTTACCATACTGGTAGAAAGCAGAAACTTCATTTAATGAGTACAGGGCAACTGCTAGAGAAATAAATGCACATATTTTACCTTTGATCACTAGGATGTTATGATTTTTTTGTTCTCTAACAATTCCAGGATACAGTTTGTACTCAAACAGTGGTAAAGTTAAATACATGGAGATTATAAAATGGTGACAAATGACATTCAAGTATTTTACATATTTCCTAACACTTGCAATACTATGTATTTGTAGTAAAGCTTGTCCACTATAATTTGAAGAGATTTTAACAACATGGTGGTTAAGACAGTAAAGTCTGAAGAAATCTCAGGGGGTGGGGAGAATGCAATGTTTGAAACGAGTTTAAAAAGAAATAAATAAATTTTCTCCCAAGGTACTCTTAAGGAAATCCAGAAAAGTCTTTTATTTGGAAGTTGCAAACAGTTTGCATTTAAGACCACAGTGGGGAGGCAGGGAATGTTTCTTGGTGAAATAATTCCGGAAGTTAAAAATACTACAGGAAAAAGCAGCATACTGTGTATTCAGCCTACTAGCGAAGTGTCTGTCAAACAAGGTCCATTTAACTTATCTGAACTTTGGCTAAAGAGCACACACACGCTAATCTGTAAAAAGCGCCTGCATCTAGAAAGTAACTTTGAATTCCAGAAATAGAGTGCTACTGATGGAGGGGGGGGGAAAAAAAAGTTATTTCATTGGGAGAAAAAAAAAAACCCAAAACAAAGCAACAACCACAAAATTTCAAGTGTTGGTATTAGTTAGTCAGTGAATGAGTATGGTACAAGAAGTCAAACACAAGCCCAGTCTTGCTTTTCCACACCTTTGAGATCACATAAGTACTACATGTGTGGAAGAACTGGCTCATAAACTGCTCTAGCATCAAATGGCTGGCACGGTAACTGTTCTGTCCAGTCGATGCTTTCAGTTGTCTGGAGATGCAGAAATGCAATGAAACTAAACAATACAAATAGTTTAAAAAACAAGGTGCTGCAGGGAAAAAAGATCTCTACGCCTACACAGCTTTACTTACTTCTATCCTGAAAATTAAATTTTCTGTACAAACCAGGTTAGTCAACAGTTTTGTGACTCAGCCTAGCTCACTTAAACTACAGTAGAAGCTGAAAAACATCTGATATGTTTTTCAAAAAAAAATATCTTTTGCTCTAAGGAGTGAAGAAAAAAGGAATAAAATGTGAGAGGAAATACTGCAAAATAAACCGTAAGTTTGTATACAGTCTTCATTAATCAGAAAACTCTTTCCAAAATAGTATAAGACCTCTTAATGGGAGTTCACACATATTAAGCAAGCATTCATTAAGCTCACAACATACCTATGAGATTAGTAAAAAAACATTATCCATTTAACATACATTTAAATTGAAAGTTGTAAACTGAAAAGAAAAAGCTTAAGCAACTTAGGGAGGAACAAGTAATAACAGCAGATGCGGATACATGAAGAAACAATTCGTCTCCCCATTCTTCCCCAGTTCACTAGCAACGTGTTCAGAAATCCTTAATGCCTGCGAAGTCATGCACATTTTGTTTGGAAAGAAACACAAGGGCAGCAGTGATTCTTGTATACAGAGTACTCACTTCCTTCATAGCCATCAGCTCTCCAGTGTCAACACTGATACAGGTATAGACCTTCCCATACTGGCCTTCACCTGCAGAATTAAAACAAAAATAAGAAAAATCAATTACACTACTTTTAATAAGCAACATGTACACCAACAGCAATAAGAAAGCATCACTGAAAACAGCTTGCCAAAGTTATTTACCTTGATTTTAATTTAAAATTTCAAGTAGCTTTTACCCTGTACCACCTAATACTACATTCATAGACCTGAAGTCAAGCTGATTAAAAGTAAAAACGTAACATTAACAGGCTGACCTGAAAGAAATCTTCTCATGAATATAAGGATTTTCCCCATGAATCAAACCACAGCATAAACAATGATCATATGGGGGAAACAACAACAATATTTTGTGAATTAAACAAATCCTAAAGTTTGTGCTCATTTCCATTTGCACTTCTGGTTCTTCCAAAAGCAGAACTCAAGCATTTCATAGGACTAAACACATGCAGGAATCGCAGGATTATACACCTAAGTAATTGTCCTAACCAAATCCTTCTCTTCGTTTCTTGTTATTTGACCAGTGAAAAACATCACTGAAGTTCTACATAAAGGAAATCCTAGCTCCAACACTATTTTGTATTTTAGCATTCTGATTTCAATGAAGATGATATTACCTATGCGGAAACCCAAGATTTCAAAAGACAGTCTTAGATTTCCTTCAAAAATACTAAGCTCCGTATTTTAGCCTGATAAATGAAGGCATAATGAACGTACCAATTTTGTTTCCTCTCTGCCACTTGAAAGTCACTTTTCTCAAACCTACATGCATGACATTATCATAAGATTTCGGTGTGTCACAAACTTGGCCAATGATGTTCTTCCTCCTCATCTCTCTGTATCTCCTTTCTTCAAACAACTGAACAGACTTTTGAACAGCTTCAATCGGTGCTTGCTTGGAAGCAGTGTCTAAAAAGAGTGATGAACAATTTCCTTCATTGAGAAATAATAGCTGTGTTTATATTTTGTTACCTTTTGATATCACATGAAGTGACCTGAGTTAGAAGACAACTATCTTGTGAGTCTAATTTAAGATGTAGAAAAAGAATAAAACATTTCAGCGATCACATATGAAACTAAAGTAAAATGAGAACACTGGTACTTTTCTAATCTCTTACTTGATTCAATAAAATTAAATGTATGAAATGCAATGCACTTGTTTACATTTGGCCTGTAGCTAACCACCGATAGACAGTGAAAGTACGTTAGGGTCATTAAGAGCACCAAAGAAGGACAGATAAGGTTTTGCTCTACAGAGATACGAGAGGTTTCGTGTAACACTCATAGCATCTGCTATTTCAAAGATTTAGAGGCATTAGATAACTCCAGCTTTTAAGTCTTATGAAACAGAACCCTAGTGAGTGAGGCCAGAATCTCAGGGCAGCATTAATTTATCCCCTTTTGTAAAGCACAAAAATTACACATCTGTCACTGTTGACAGACAGTAGTCTAACCTGTTTCTAACAGCCTCCAAAAGATTGAGACGCTGATACTCCCAAATGATATATTCTACTGCCCACCTATAATTAATACCATTTCATCTACACTAAATCTGCCTTGTTGCAGTTTTAAACCAAAACCTTTGTTTTATCCACAGAGGACAGTAAAACCAGTTCCCATTGCAGCAGTCTTCTAGAAATTTTCAAGTTTTCCCTCATTCTTCTTTTCTAGTTTAAACAAACAGAATTCCTTCAGTGTTTATGTTCTGAACAAAAAACAAGCTTTCCAGGATTTCAGAAAAAAATTTGCTGTTCTTCCTGTGTTCTGCCTGCGCTACATAATGAGACACCAGTTTTTATGCAACAGAAAACTTTTTTTCAAGTTTCCTGAGATGCCACCCTTCCAGAATATATGCAAGCAAGCTACATGTATGTATCTGTACAGTATAGGAGCCTCAGAAGTAATCAAGTTACTTTAAGTTTCATGAAAATAAGCAGCAGGACAAAGAGGAAGGGGCCCCATAATAGCCTTGAATTTGGGAAACAGTGTAGGATCACACGATGTTAGACACCCAAAATAAGAAAATCCCATGCTGGGGAGAGATGTTAGGAAGCCAGGAAGTGCTTCCTACTGTCATGCAATTCATAACTGGGCACTGAGTAGGGACAGCAAACTTGCAATTCCTACAGTAAAATGTACTCATTTTGTAGAACACGGCTAGTATCTTTCAGAAACTGCAAAGATCTAACTTTTATGAAGTTTAATTACTCCTACCTCAGAAAGCACACCTTGAGATTTTGTTAACAGTACCTTCTAGGTGCAGTCAGAATTTTATTTTTTCCCCTTTCTATGTACAAAGCTGTGAAAACCTCTTCACAACCAGCATTAAGATTCAACCTTTTATTACAGCACTAGTTTAACAGACATTACATTATAGTGACTCCTAAACACCTACCTTTGGTCTGGTTGATCAATGTTCTGAGCTCCCAACTCCGCCGGGATGAGCCACTTGAATCTCCTTTTGGATACGATGGTTCTAGAGAAATAATACTGTGAGCATAAAAGTGTCTTTATCTCATATTAAGGATTATGCCACTATATTCAGCAGAAGCCAAGATCTTACGTATCAGGACTAATACACTCTACAAGTATATGAGGCAATCATATAGCAGTGTATGCTCTTGAATTAAAAATTAATTATCTTTAGAAAACAAATTATGAAGGCTATTCTGAAATAGGATTTAATTTATACAGGAACAGAGATCTCCTTCCACAACTGAGGGAAGCACTTCAAGTCAGGGCACTCTGATCAAATATGTAAGAAAGCTGTAGGAAAACAATCTTCTAATGTCCCTTAGAAAAGGCCTGTACTCACTCCAACCTAAGCCAGTTTCCCATTCATACAGATACATAGAAAAGGGAATAAGCATGAGGCAGACAATATATTCAACATTGCTGAAAAAACCCCCACACCTCTTAGTATAAATTTTTAAGGCATTTCTTTCTTCAAAATCTAATTTGTTTTGCAGGATGACCAGAATATCAACTCGACTGCACTTGGGATTTTGTACTTCATTTTAATTTGCACAGAACACTCTATCTTAACAATCAATGTTTCAAGGTATTTGTTGTAATAAATACCACATATACAAGGGCTGGGGAAACCTGAAGGAGGAGCCCTGATCAGGACATCAAGTCACACACCCTGTCCCTTCTTCCAGTATTCAAATAACAGCAAGTATTTGTAAGATGAATACAGTGGTAGTTAAAGAACTGGATAGAAAACTCTTCACTGTCCTGATGGGTCCAGTTCATACCTCATTAGCATCATTTAGAAATCTACTATCAAATGGGGTATACAATTCAGCAATCATGTTACTCATTTCATTTTGGACTTTGTAACTTAGTAAGACACCAGGAAATTCCTTCAGGTATAATTCAGAAACAATATGAAAGGCAAGAGAATAGTGGATATGTCTGAAAACAGAAGAACTTACTCTGACAATATATGTCTGAAAGTTAAAAAACTAGGATTTCTGAATGGGAAAAGATGAAATAAAAGTTTTGGAAAGGGTAAGAACTGGGAACAGAGAGAAATATGTTCATGACATCTGCACATCCAGGTCATGATCTGCTACTGCGACAATCACCTTCTCGCTCTTCAGTGGGACTGGAGTGACGACTAAGGGATCTGAACTGCAACTCAGCTGCTATTGAAGCCAGTCGATCATTTTCAGGGACACTGGAACCCCTGTTAAAAAGAGGCATTGCACTAATTAACTTAACATTGCACTAAATAACTACTAGTGACAATTTAACTGCAGTTTTAGAGAGAAAGAACCTCTGAAGCCTTAGACATGAATGTAACATGAAAGAAAAACTGGTGCTGAGAGGTAAACCAAAAACCCTTCCTATGCTGTTTTTTCCCCCCAAATGAAGACTTTGTATATAATCTTAGTTATGCCACTCTATGAAAAAAACCCTAAGCTTCAAAAGCATAAACTACTTAAAACTGTTACTTGCCCATAACAACAGAATCCATTTTAATGACTTGTAACATCCTGCTAAGCTACTGCAGGACGCAGCTGGTGCCAGGTTTGGATATACAATCAGAAGTGATTCAGCTGGGTGATAATGTGAGCCACATTATCAGATGAAGGGTGGTAACTGAATTCATGTGCTCCTGGTGTGCTGCAAATACAGTCACAGTCCATAGACATTAAGTCAAAACTAGCGGGAAGAGCCAGAAGCCAGCTGACAGAAAGGACAGCGTTAAACGACAGCAGCTTGACTGCTTGGAGGTCCTAGCTCCTCCAGACAGCACGGAGTAGGATTAGATACCTCAGAGTAAGACCCAGATGAAGAAGCCGTGCTGAACAGAAAGGGAAATAATACTGAGAGAAATGAGTCTTAAATCCTTAAAATCTTCAGGCAGCTTTCTCCAGCCCAAAACATCAATCAATCCAACCATGTTTTAGAGCCGTAAGTTCCTCATGAAAGCCTTTCTGTAACATCTCCCTTTTGGACAACACTCCCTTTCAATTTTTAAAGCATGGTAGGGAAGAGCTGTGATTGCTGCCTCCTTTAACATAATGCTTTAGAGGGATGAACTAAACATTACTGGAGCACGGGGGACATTGTTAAATCCTTCACTGAAAGCTAACAACTACAAAAAGATGAAAGATACCTGGCATCACAAAGTGCACACACCCATGAGAGGACTTCCCTGCAGCCCTAAAGTTACTTCCAAATCGTATTCAATTATTACTTAATAATAGTTAAAAAAAAAAATAAAGACGACACAATCTTTACAATCTTGAGAACAGAAGCCAAAACCCAAGACACCCTATTCCCATGTGAATATTCTCAATACGATGTTTGCTTTGCGCTCCTCACCCCTGCCAACTAGGTCTTTTGAGGAGGAACTGAAACCTAACTAGTGAAAATCCCAGTACTCTTCAGGAAGTTGAGGTTTTAATCAGCAAGAAGGCTGAGGTTATTCTCAGCATGTATATAGCAACAACTCTAGATGCACAAAGAGCTTAAAAATAAGCAACGCTAAACAACCTCTAAAATGAGGCAGTAGCTGATGAGAGGACCTTAAGAATCATAGCTTTGAATGCAGGTGTCTCAAATTCATTTCAGGCCCATTTTAGCCACCCAGATCTTTTATTGTTTCTGTCCAGAAAGATTGTGTGCATGTTATTCTGCAAAGAAATAGTGTAAAAGAGAAAACGACTTGCTAAATCTCTGCTCCAGTCCTGGATAAATACAAAATGATGAATAATAAACCCAGCTAGCTCAGAAATTAAAAATATTTATAAAGGTAATTAGTATGAACATAGTGTAAATGTATAACCGTCAGAAAGCTCAGTATAAACAACCAGGTATTGCTGCTTTGGATTTTACTTTCTAATTATATTAATCTGATTTTTTCATTTATTTAAAGAAAAGCTTTAATAGAACTATGGTGGCATTTGCACACTACACGCTGCCTAGTACAACTGATTTATCAAGTTCCTGCATTCAGGTTCCTACATTCAACTTTTCATAGATATTTAATGCTTACAATCAGGTCATGAATGTCTAAAGAGTTTCTGGGAAGTGTACAAAATTTCTGTTTCTGTGCTATTCCAGCAGCTGGACCCCACACTTCCTGCATACAAAACACAAAACACTTTCTTGATACAGCAGATTCCATTTCTCTTTTGGAGCACAAATAAATGAAATCCACAATTAACACTGCAATGTGTTAAAGTGTGCAAATTTCTTTTAACTATGTTAAAAAGAGAAATTTGCTATAAATATATTACATTGTAATATTTTGCCTTTCTCAATAAACAAAACCCCTAAAAAAACCCAGCAGCCTCCAAAAGTCTGTCTCTGCTTTACTAGTTTTTTTTCCTTCAAATTCTTCCTAGGTAATACAGGGGGTTAAACAAACCTACTTAAAAATCCAGGCAGCGCATTAAAAAAAAATCATGGGATATTTTATTAACAACCATCATAAGTAGTAAAAGCTGAGAGCTCTAAGAAAAATACAAGTCTCTGAAGAACAGGCCTAAGCCATTCAAATAAAATGCTGCATTCACACCAACTTTCATGTTACAATCCATGAAATTATTATGCATTTGATTGCAACTAATAACTAGAATTCTCATTTCTCTTCTTCCTAACGACTATCTTCTTGAACTAGAAGAAACTGTCAAAATGCCAACCTTCACGCTTTCATCAGTATTTGTGTAGGACACACATGCAGAAAACATTAAAAGGATATACCACTGTATTCAAGTCTGTCAAATTATAAACCTGATGGTTGCATTGAGCGGTATAAAATCACAATAAAGCTTACAAGGATTAAACACTAGCCTCCTATCTCCATCTTGAAAAATTAACCGGCTTCAAACATATGCCTTGGCGCAAAGTGTTGTACATATTCTAGAAAAAACTCCCTTCATAGGTTGTGTAAAGACTAATTATCAAATAAACAAGTTCTGCATTTTCAAAATCATAAATACTAATTAACCACCACCTTGTTGGCTTACAAAGCTGCCAGAACCTCTCAGTGAAAATCCTCTAGAATGTTACTGACTTGAAAAGGCCTTTTCAAGTGCATAGTGCTGTAGACTACTGCCTACTCTGTCTTTTTCAAGAGGGGGCTTAAAACAGAAGCATGGAGGTTATAGAACAAACACATGTAGTTAGAATGACAAAAGTTCAGAATGTGTTTTCAACCAAAAAAAAGGGCCCAGACTCATAAGCTGTACATCTAGAGGCTACTGTAGGGTGCAAGTCACAAGTGAAGACTTTCAGGAAAGACTTTTTATATAAAGTGGCAACTTCCCTCTTAACACCTTAACACATTCTTCTGCTGTGCATCTGGTAACAAATCTACAAACCATGATGGTTTGTTGGCTAACAACTGAAAATTAGTTATTAAAAAGTAAATAATTCATAATCAAGTCATATCTAAATTCACTTTGGTCATCATCAATCTGTTTTTCCTTCACTACATCTTTTTTCTTTTCTCTTTGGCTGTGTGATACAGTCAGATCATGTGTTTCCATTCATACAAATCTCGTGTACAAGACAGCTTTTGGTACTCTGCAGTAGAAATAAGAATCCAAAAAGCTATTTATAAACCCCAAGATAATATCTTTGTGTGAATAGCAGGATTTTCACAGTTGAGGGAGTGGAGATTAAAAAAAAAAAAGTAACTTGAGTGAACTTGGGAGACATGTCAATGGTCTGACTGTGTTATGGGAAGAAGGAGCACCAACAGTCTGAAATAAAACCGCCAAATCAGAGGCCAAAAAGCAAGAAAGATACTAACATGGGTCTGTCAAAAAATTCACTCGTGACCTCTGCAAACAAATGATACAGGATTGGCTTCTGTTATATATCCTGGTTTCTTTCACATTAAGTTTATTCTGTACAATGCTAAGAAGCTAAAGGTGTAGCAATAAGTAAAAAAAAAAATCCTCCTGAAATCTTATGTGTTTAATTCTGTGTTTGCCACTATACAGTATTTCAAAATATTTGTAGCAGACAAGAACAATATCAAAACCATTAGCTAATGTTGAAAAAAAAATATTCTTGGGCTTATTTGTATGTTACAGTCAACTCAGTGCAAAGTGTTAGTTATCAATACTAATCATTTAGTAACATTATACCAATGAACTGATTGGCGTATGTTAATTTCACGGACATTTTTACGGAGCAAATTTGTAATCTATGTCAGAACTGCATGCTTTAACTACCATATTGTTCAGACATTTTAAATCTGAAAGTGGTCTGAATGAAGGAGCCAGAGGAAGATATGATGGGACGGAAAAGTACGGTGCAAATGATCTACTAGGATGCAAGTATGCGGAAACATTTACATGGGTGATGGGAGTAGAATGAGGCTGCTACATCATGGAGCAGAGCTACCTGGAATCATTTGCACTGCTGACAGGTTTGGGTTGAGCTGAGTCGCTACCGATGGGAGCGGGGCGACTGACAGCAACACTGCAATGGTTCCGTGCATCGCAAGGGACACTCCGCGTGCTGTTGCAAGAAGAAAAACTTCAGGATACAGTTAAAAAAAAAAAAGTATGGAGTTGAAAGTTCATTTTAAAATGACAATTTTGAAGTTTGCATAGTAAGACCCAATTTTAAAAGTTTTTTAAGTACTAAGACTTTTATGGGGAATAATTCTGGGTCTCAGAAGCTTCAGGGCTTGTCAATACGTTCAATAATAATAATCTTAAAAAAATAAATTCTCCAAATCTTTAGAGTAACACTAGTTCTGCCAACAGTGAAGCAACTTTAAAAAAAAGTCAATCGTAGAGTTTGACACTGTGCTGATCATCTTGAAAAATAAGGCCCTTTGTTTGTGTAAAAATATGCATGGCAAAGTTTATTTTGACATTTTTAGAAACTATTTTTGCATTAATTCTCATGTAAACTCTTTCAAAGGGAAGCAAAACCATCCATTGCTTTAAGCTTCTTCACAGCAGGTTGGTAATGACGCAGAAATGCCACCATATTCCAGAATGCTACATTTTTAAGTCTTATCTATGCTAAACTACAGAAGGCACTGTCACAGTCATGTATGCAGACATTTAAAATGGGGAAGAAAATAGAAGTCTTGTTAATGAGCAGTTTTCACTGAATTGAAGACTGGTTTCAGGAAAGACAAAGGGGATAAGAATGACTTCCAAGTGAGAAAGCATGCACCAATAAGAACGGTAAAATGGGGTGGAGGGCAGGGCATGGGGTAGAAAAAGAAACTATACTGTCCTTAAAAGAACATCAATAAAATCTGGATCACTAACATGCTAATTTTTTCTACCTGCTTCGCACTAAACAGGAAACAAAAGTGTTCCATTTACTGACAGTGAGCATAGCCAAGAGAGGATAAACCAGTTTAAAACTCTGTACTAATGCTAAATACCTGAAGCCTTCAGGTGTGGGGATGATAAGATGAGGATTTGGTGGATCACTATGGCACCGAGGTACTTTTACAGGACGGGGACTGTTTCGATGAATAGCTGCAAATATAAAAAAGGTAGCACATTTACTCAGATGTCACAAAAACTCTGTCAGGGCCATTTCAAGACACAAAACTAAAAAAAAAATTCCTATTTTACATACTTAGGTGTGAACTGGCACATATCCTTTAAGAAAAATGCAAATTATTCCAATTTTAAACAAATCAATTGTATGTATTATTTATATTATTGTATTATGCAAGTCATCTAGAAGATCCGTACTTCAGTAAAACTACATCTTCATTATTTCAAGTTCACAGATTAAAGAGGATTTGTTATCTTACTGCAAATTAAATATTAACACACTAAATCATAATTAAAAAACAAAGTGTTACAATGTTCCTTTTGTATTAGAATTAGTTTTCTCAGACAATAATAGAAAGCAAAATGAGCTGGGAAAACCCCAACTGTGATAGTTTTACCCCCCCCATGACAGTCTGCCCCAAGGAACTGGTACAAAGGGACAGGGTCAAACCTAAATGAGCCATCACTGTCCTCATGTCTAGCTCATTCAGTGCCCATAAGAGCACTCTGCAGCGTCTTCCCCTTCCCTCAGCCCCTCCTTAATTAGACAGAAAAATATTGTGGCAGTCACACTGCAAGCTAACTGACTGCCCATCAAGACATGAGTCAGTACCTTCTGCCAGGCTAAGTTAATCACAAGTGAGCTGAGTTTCTGCCTTGTTTGCACTACCAGGACAAGTAACAGATGCCAGCGCCAGGTGTTGGTTGTCCTGTTACAGTTCACAAGGACACTAGCAAAAGACCCAGAAGGCAGAATCTAACCTATCTGGGTGGACAGAGGCTGTTTCACAATGAAAAAAGGACGGGATAAAACACCAGGAGACCCCCAGCTATGTGAACACAACTGGATCCTCAGCTTTGGGAGAAGGGGTAAAGATCACAGTGGGTTTAAGTCCCTCAACATGGTACGCAAATGCGACTAGGAATTCTTATTTTTCTCCTGATCACAAGAAAGAAAGAGGTATCTGCAATATCTGCAGCCAGGATACAGCTTATGTTTAGTTACGTTTATTTCAGATGTGTTAAAAGTTTCAGCCTGCTGTTCAAGTCTGCCCCTCCCTATGCCTCTGAGCAAAAAAGCTGCCGAGCAATTTAGTTTGTGTGATCTGCTGCGTCTGCAGTAGCATTTATAAGAGCTTCGGTACTTTGGGATCATCATGCTAGTGATTTACCTAAAAAGGACCTCCCCCTGAACAACAGTATCAAAAGTGAATGTACAGGTTTTGCATCAACAATACAGAACTTGCCTAAAATTTATTTTAGGCTATGCTTCTTTCGAAAGGATTGGACTGACTTTCATTGTGAAAGGTTTCTCAGCTGTAAGAGTTTCTCATCAAAATTACAGCAAAACTGAAACTTCCCTGAAATACTGAAAAAATTCCTCTTGCCCGAGTCAAATTACCCTCCCTTCATGTCTTCTTCCAGGAAGTGGACATGAGGAGAAAAAAGAAGATGATGTGGTATTTTGAAAGTTAAATCATTCAATGGACTTGGGAGAAGGAAGAGAGAAACAGTGCTGAGAAAGTGATATGTAAAAGGAAAACACAGCTGAAGAAACATCCTTTTCTCAAGTCAAATAATGAAATACATTGATTTCACTCTAATGCTAAACATATTTTTTACACTATGAAAAACTTTGTGATATTGGAAAACTACTTCCCACAGCTCTACCATCAAGCCCTCAGGTGTAATTCCTCCATACGTCAATACTTATGTAATGTCCATCCAGAAGTGTAAATATCTGCAGCACCACAATGAAATTTTGGGAGAAGGAGCTGTAACTGCCTCCTTAAAGTTATAATCACTTCTTTACCCAACTTTAAAAAAAAATAACCCTTTTCCAGAAGATCTACAAGACTTCACACGATTTCAAGGACAAAATCAGAGGAGAGCATCTGTAAAGCTTTTAAATTTCTTAAGTAAAACCACCATGTATTTGCAGTTTGTCAGGCAATAATATGGTGTCACAACAACAATCATGAAAAGCTCTAAAAATACTTTTATTGGTATTTCTAGCATTTTGAAATTACTTTACAATTAAAATTCTGTAACAATAGCAGCAAAGGTCCAGAACAAATACCAGTAACTTCTGCCTTACCAAGGTACAAACCTGTAACAGGACTGTGAGGTTTTCCAATAACATGGCCAATACACTCATTCATCAGAGCTTGTAAACTCTAGAAAAGACAAAAAGAAGTTGTGATGTTTCATGTTACAAGAGAATTGATAGTCATATGGTAAAGCTCACAGTAATAAAATGACACCGGTTGAGTAGGTCATCTGCCAAGTAAGCATCCCCATATTCTCTCAATTACATTAATCTTCTGGATCCACATTGGGGTTTTGATTTCATTGATTTTTTTTTTTTCTTTAAAGCTAGAAGTCTTAGTCTTGCCTTTTGACCTTGCCAAAATTATGTAACCATAAGAATTCAACAATGATGTATCATAAAGAACATTTCATAACATAAATCTAATGGAACTTAAAAAATATCCATTGTTAATAAAATTAAAAATCAAGCTTGCTGGAAAAAGGTGCAGCAGGCTCCTCTGCCCTCCCTCTCCCCACCCTAAGAAGAAACACCCAAAGAAAACAGGTTAACGTATGACAGCCTGAATCACAAGACTAAAGTCTGTAAAACAACAAACATGAAGCACTGAATATTAAGAGAAATCCACTTTCCTTAAGTTAGCAAAACATCCATGAAAGGGTGTTTAACAGTTAAACCACTGAACTGGCGCTCAGGCAATCTGAGCCTAATTACTGGGTGTACTATTCACTGTGCATGTAACCTTGGACAAGTTATTACATCTTTCTCTGGTTCAATTTACTTGTCAGAACACCAGCAATAAATATTAATACAATAAAGAATTAAAATTATGTTCTTAGGTACAGTTGCTACGAAGGCCACTTCTGTGTAGCAGTCATTCAGACTAATCAAAGTTTCTTACAGAAATTCAGAAACTTAGTGAAGACCAGGAACTTGAAGCTAGATTAACAGCAACAACAAAAAAAAGTGAAAAAAATATTTAAAAAAAAAGCAAAAAGTCTTCAGTCTGTGATTGGCATATCTTATCAGCCCAGACTGAGTAAGAATCTCAGCTTTAGATCTAGGCTGTCCTCCTTCTATGACATACAGTATTATTTAAATAAGAGATTAGGATTAACATATGCATTTCTAGGTGAAATGCTGTGACCTGTGTTATACAGGAGTCAGATTTATCAAAGTGGCTTCAAGTGATGCTCTCTAAAACTAAAATCTGGTTTAAGAAAGCAAGAGTTCAGAAACGCAATTAAGGTTTTGGTTTCCAACCTTTTTCTCCCACTTTTCCAAAGTCTGACCTGATTTTAAATAACACTGGCCCTGAATTCTCTTCTCTGTACACATGGAACCTCTGTCACAAAAACATCCTATTTGAAGAAGTGCCCCGATATCTTAGATAGTTATCAGTCAACAGAAACAAACTCATGCATGACTGCTTTTTAACTCTCCTTCAAGGACACAACAAGGTTATCAATTCCATTTTGGACAAAATTACCAGTTTATAGTAGCAAAGGCCACAATAGACTTTCTGAGCTTCTTTCCTCCTTAGAAGCCTCCCTCTAAATATTGAACGGATCTCTAGCAAGACAGTATCACTAAAATACACATGCACTACTCTTCAAAATACCAGGTATTTTAGAAACTGTGTCAAAGCAAGTAAATAGAGGGGCTACTTCCTAAAGTATTAGTGCATTTCAAATACAAGCTTAACTGTCATTTAGGCAGACAACCCTTTCCCAACAACACACAGGGGACTAAAATATAACTTCCTGGAGAGCTCTTGATAAACCTATACAGTTTCTGCATTACACAAGATTAATGTGGTTGGCATTTCATAACACATCTTGAAATTAATAAAAATCAGAGGTGCTGACACTCACATTCTGCTATTTTGTGGCAACTGTGCTTTCACTTCTCTGTAGTACTGTACCAAGATCAGAGAAATAAATTCTCAGAATTTTACTTCCACAGGAAAACGAGGAAGGCAGAGCACACAAAAAAAGCCAGTTTTAGTCTGCTATTTTTTACATAGTAAAAACAAAAGAAAGATGCTTCAAAGTCTGTTTCACCTTGGCACAATGAAGAAATAACTTTAAGCAATTGTGATTTTGTATTCATACCCATAAATCAACTCTGGGCACTAACCAAGCCTCAGAAGCTTATATTCAGAAATTTATTATGACAACTATAAACTGTAACTTTGCAGAAAAGGTGCTGTCAAATTTCCCAAGAGACAAAGGGAGATAGCCTCCCAAGACAGTACCAGCAACTTGTCAATAATCTGAAAACATTAGTGCCAATGGTCACAAGCGTACTCTACTCAGAATCTTACAAACTGAAGAGATATCAACATCATCAGTTATATAAAATAGCAATTGTTTCAGAACAGCATGTTTATTCAGATATAGCTGTATCAAAAATATCCCAGATAACATATACTGACAGCTTCACCTGTATTTAGAAATAAACAACAAGCACAATAACTTATTCCATACCAAGAAGTCATCTTCTGGGAGAGCTGAAATAAATGCTGGCTCAATGGCTTGAAGAAAATCAAAACCTTGAGTTGCCCACCTATCTCAAAGAAAAAGAAAAGATGGAAAATGAATTGCTCTTCAGCTAAAGCCATCATAAGAGTTTCAACAGCATCCAAGAATACTAAATGGCAGTTACTTATTTTTCCTCTGGAAAAAAAAAAACAACAAAACTTGGTAAGAAAATTAGTTAATACATAAGAGGTAATACATTTAGCTTGTATTAATATTTTCCCAGTTATATTTGGATAAAGTCTAATTTTAGCAAGGACACTGCCAAATAAAGTGAACAGGCTATGCTATATATTTTGACTCTTATATGTGCTATCTTCAGGAACAGTATCATCAATTCACCCATAATATGTTGGCAACAAGCCAAACCACTATGTCCTCTACCTAAATTCTCCTTCCTGAAACAAGATCAAAAGAGTACTAATGATTGCAGGACTGCAGCGATGACTAGCAGCAACTGGGCATCACCGGTTTCAGGGCCTAGATTGGTAAAACAAAACAAGTAAGTAACTTGGCTAGAGCAAGTTCTGTCTTCAGCCACCTGCTCTCCCCTCACTGCCTCCTTTTAGACCTAGAATTAGCAGTTGCAACCTACAAAATGCAAGCAGAATCATAGGATATCTTGAGTTGGAAGGGACCCATGAGGATCATTGGAGTCCAACTCCTGACTCCACACAGGGCAACCTGAAATTTAAACTGTATATCTACGAACATTGCCCAAGTGCTTCTTGAACACTGACAGGCCTGGGGCCATGATGGCTTCCCTGGGGAGCTTGTTCCAGTGCTTGACCACCATCTCAGTGAAGAACTTTTTCCTAATATCCAATGTGAACTTGCTCTAATGCAGCTTTAAGCTGTTCCCTCACATCCTGTCACCAGACACCAGAGACACGAGATCAGCACCTCCCTCTCCACTTGCCCTCATAAGGAAGTTGTAGACAGTAATGAGGTTACCCCTCAGTCTCCTCTTCTCTAAGCTGAGCAAACCTAGTACCCTAAGCCACTCCTCATAAGTCATCTTGTCCTTTCACCATCTTTGTTGCCCTCCTTTAGAATACTGTAATATTTTTATGTCCTTCTTATATCGTAGAACCCAAAAGTGCACTGTACTTGAGGAGGTGAGGTGAGGTTGAGGTGAGGCTGCGCCAACACTAAGTATGGTGGGACAATCACTTCTTTCAACTGGTTAGCTAAAATAATAATAATAAAAAAAAATAAAACCCCAAAAAACAACCACATGCACTGCCGTCTCTTCATGCACTAGGTGGGTGACTTTGTCATAAAAGGACATTTAGTCAGTAAGGCATGGCTTGTGTTCCAGGAGTCCATGTTGACTTTGATCAATGACTACATTGTCTCTGAACTGTTTTTCAGTAACTCGCAGAATAATCTTCTCCATAATTTTCCCAGGAACTGAAGTGAGACTGACAGACCTATAATTACTAGGGTATTCTTTCCTGCCCTTCTTGAAAATTGGAATAACATTTGCTAGCTTCCAGTGAAGGGGAAACTCTCCAGGTTCCCAAGACTATTGATAAGTAACTGAGAAAGGTCTCACAATGACATCAGCCAACTTCCTCAGTACCTTGGAATGAAATCCATCAGGCCCCATAGACTTGCATGCATGCCACTGCAGCAGCACACCCTGTACAAGTTGAAAGTCATCTAGGAGCTTATCACTCCTCTAGTCGTGGTCCTCCAGTCCAGGCCTCTAGGGGTCCCAGGAGCCATCATTTGTGTTAAAGACAGAGGCAAAGAAGGAATTAAAATCTCTCTGCTTTATCTGTGAGGTAACCAATCTCATCAAGTAATGGACCAATGTCATCTTAAGTCCCCCTTCTGCTGTTAACGTGCTTTAAAAATCCTTTTAAGTTGCTTCGGTTTTGTTTGGGTTTTTTTGTTTGTTTGTTTCCTTTTGCTTTTTTTAAGATTAGCACCAAGCTAACTAGCCTATCCACACATGGTTCAGCCTACCCACTCTTACTTCCAGCAAGCAGAACAAACCACATCCAGGACAGACTGATCAGCCCTATACTTTAAGGAAACAAAACTGTCACTGAAGTGTAATCTTCTAGCACAAATCAATATAAGGCACCTATTTTAATGCAAAAGAATTCTATTAAATTTCTGATTTACCAGCTGCGAAATGCTGCAAAACCACCTAAATAAATCAAGTAACGGTATCATTTTGCTTGGGACAGTTTCCCAGCTCCTCTGTTTACATCCTCAAAGTGATGCAACTTTGTAACTTTTTTCATTAGCGCCCAGCAGTAGTTTCACAGCACTGACTGTTAAGGAGAGTTTGAGAGACCACTGGACACAACACTACTGTTAACAGACAGAAAGTACTTCGGACTACAACAAAATCAAAATACATTTGCAAATGCATTGGTTATTGCAATCATAAAACTGAATAATTTTCACCAGAGTGGAAACGCTTCTTCCTCATCTGTGGGCCATACTTCAGATGCTTTCAGAACGGACTGATTGAAGGACTTCCACAGGAGGCTAAAGCTTCCATACATACACTGTTCCCACAACTGGCACAAAACAAAACTGCTTCCCCCTGTAGAATACCCAGAGGATGACTGTTGCATAGTCTGCAACCTTTATTGACTCTTGATTACACAGCACTTCTGTTCCAAACTAATGGCCCTTATCTGAAGACTTTTAATTGTCTGAGTCTAACAATCTCCACTTTTTCTTCCCATTTTCTGTCAGCTAACGTGAGGCAAAATATTCCACAAAATCTTCTGCTAAGCCGTTGAAGTGTTCATTTGGCTTTATGCATACTATTTAAATCACTTCCAAAATTTTAAGAGCCAGAAGCATCAGTGGTTCAGAAGAACTACTTCTGAACAATAAAACATTACTCATAGTGTGAAAAGACCTGCATGGTATTTAAACACTAACTACTTAACAAGTTGGCTGTTACCTGGGTCGAGTGCCTCGGCCACTCTCACATTTTGTTAGCACATAATTCATCCATTTTCTGGCAAAGTTGATATACTTGTCTCCAATTTTCTGCCTGAATTCTCCAGACATCAGACGAACAACTTCTTTATGGTACTGTAAGAAACTAAAGATTACTTTTCACATATTAATCACAACAACAAAAGTAGCATTTGCAACACCCACTTGAGTATTTGCAGGCTAACAACAGTACAGTAACACTCACATCGCATTCTTAGACAAAATATTTATATTTTATGCAAGCAGTTGCATATTTATAGAAGAAAATAATGAAAAAGTATACAATGCAAAATGCATTATAGTAAGAGGCAGCACTTGAGCCATTTTGCATTCTTGTGCATATACAGGCACATGCTGATGTTTAACAGTGTACACATCATTTAAGAAACATCCTACATAAATTCTCAGTTCTGTAATCAGACATTGAACCACAAAGTAGTGCTTATTTTTAATTATGTTGCAGGTAACATTAGGAGATAAAGGAATTCTATATGTACATTTCAAAAATTAAACAGGAATACCACCTGTTTTTAGAAGACTATCCCTAGAAGTATGTCAGGGTATGACACAATCTTAAGAAAAATTTACAAAGCTCACAGGAATCAAAGAGTGGAATTGCATACTAACAGCATCTACACATGGCATTTCCTCATCAGTACTCTAAGGGAGGCACTCAAAAGATATATTGACTGCATCAAAGAACCACCATAAAACTTTCAAAGAATGGCTCAAATTCAGTTTTACGCTATTCTAGGCTGAAAAACTGTGAGAAGCCAAGTTACACAATGACATTCGACATCAAAGGATATTTCTGATTTCATCTAAAATGCTGCCAAGTAGCAGAGCCTACAAAACTACACGTGAATTCATGGAGTTCTTAAAGCTTTTTAGAGTTCCAGGCATTGCTAGTTGGAGTCTTAATTTAATAGATTTATCTGTCCTTTTTCAATCCTTTTCACACAAGATTCCTGTGGCAATACATATTTTTTATGCTGTTCTGCTAGACTTCTTCATACTTCTATAGAGTGATAGTTACCTTATTTGCACCAATGCAAAAAAAGACATTTCAACTGGTTGTTACCAAAACTACAAAACAAATGCCATTGTTTCCTTACCTCAAACCCAAAATTATAACCCTGAATCATGGCTTCCCGGTAGTATTGCTGCAAAGTGGCAGATTCAGATTCATCAACTTCAGCATCAAACTCAGATGTGAACATGTGATCAACTCTATCAATGGCACTGCTTATCTTATTGCATAGCTGTAATGCATCACTCTGAGTAGCAACAACAAAAAGGCATGGGGGGCATCAAATCATTACTTATATCCTCCAGTTGACAAGACTAAGACAAACATGAATCTAACAATTACATTATTTTAAATAGAAATGCACTTTAATGCCATCACAATTCATTCAGTCTTGGAAAAACAAACACTTTCCAGTAATCGCACTAAGCAAGTCTTAAAATTAACTGAGGTATATTAAGTTTGTTTGCTTGAGTGAGATTAACTTTAAAATAAAAGACAGCAAAGGGAAACAAACAAGCAAAAATGAACAAAAACACTCAAACAAAATCAGAGACACAAGAACAGACAAAATGAGTTTTACTACTTGTAACATGACCAAGCCTTTGGCTGTACTTTCACCCTGGTATGTGGGCACAGCTTCTATTGAACTCAGGGGGAAAACGTAGGGACCTGACATTGCAACTTCAACCTAACAAATCTTTGCTTTTGAAAGTCCTCCAAAAAAAAGCAAACAAACAAAAGAAGCCCCACCAAAGAAAACCCACATCCAACAAAAAAAAACCCACACCAAAGAGCAAAGAACAGAGAGAGAGACCTACACATTTTTTTACATCATAAAACAGCCATCTCCTCCAAATGAAGGAAAAAAAAAAAGTTGTTTCTTGCAGATCATGGATTCTGATAGAGTTTTAATGAAATTAAACACTTTCTTTCAATTCAATAGTGCTCTCATACAAAGATGTATTTATTCTATTGCTATTAATATTTCTATTGCATTATGGATTTGTTTCCCACTTAACCAGTGCAAAAACGATGACACCAATATGGCTTATAAATACACTCACAAATCCTTTGCAAAAAACAGAATGAAAACTGTACTGAAAGCCCATGGAGGTTGCATAAATTACAGTTGCAGAACATGTCATTAGCATTGCAATCAAGTCTCCTTACATGTTTTTACTTATCAGTGAGCAAAGCACAGTCAATTTTGACTCTCATAATCTCAAAAACTGTTTACCTTTAGCTGTTGTAGAGCTTTGGCGATGACTGGTTGGCTGGATGTCTGCTCCTGGTGCAGAGATATGAGCCCTTCAATAGACTGCTGGAAAGCTTTTCTCTGACTCACAAGGTGGGCAGACTGAATGACTACAAGGAGGAGGTTATCAACCTAGGAAATACAAAATATCAAAATCCTCTCAATAAAAACATGTCCTCTATCAGCAAATTCCAACTGGTTATTTTTTGAATTCTAAAATATGAAAGGCCTTTCGTTGTTTTTTATGAAAATCTTTAATTCACACAGAAAAGCTTGATGCTGGCAACTGAACTTGGTAAACTCTCATCTTATGAGCCAAGCTTTATTGGGGCAAATGCCACAGCAAGTTTTAGAGGGGAATATACTCCTATTCACTTCTGAAAAGGTTTGGGAAACACTATATTAAAATTATCTTCAGAACAGTTACAAACAGAAAGGCAGCATCTAAGCAAAATAACTGTTTTCTCAAAGCAGATGGATGTAACAACCATCGAATAAATAAGCAGGTTTTATCCAAGTAATTTAATACACTTCAGGACAAAAACCTACTATTGAACAGGGAAAGTCATAGATTTATCACACAGTATTTGCTCAAATTTTGTAAATTATTAAAAAGTAAGTATATGTTTTGGAAACCAGAGCTCTGATATTGCAAGAGCCTACAAAAGTATACAATCACAGATGCTGTTGCCTTTGCTGCGGCACTATGAGTCACATACTAAGTTTCGTTCATTTCAAATTACAGACAATGCATCTGCAATAAGTTACTCAGAAAACATCCAGATTTTCAATACCTCATCCCCAAAGAATATTTTCATGCTCAAAATTCTTCAAATATTGATAGGATTCTTCTATTTTATGAATATTTTTAAAATAACACCTTATATTTTCTCTAGTTTGCAATCAAAACATGTTTTTTAAAAAAACAGAACACAATCTTTCTGAAGGACTTTACTTCCTAGCCTTCCAATACTAAATTTTAAAAAAACCTAATAAACAGTGTTATACACATATAAACACATACACAAACACCGTGTTTTATGTGCACTTACGTATGTCAGGTAGAATACCATTTGCAAACCAAACTCCATCTTTTGCTGTTTTCATTTTCTGAATGAAATGCTAACTTTGCTATAAGTCCAATAAAATTCTAAGCACTTAATCAAAGGCTATTTTTTTATTGTTCAGTCTGAACAACAGACAAACAAGTAGCAACACGCTTGCATGTTAAAAACAGCAGTAAGTACAGGAGTGACTTTTTCAACTGCCTGTAATTGCTAGAGCCCTCTGAAGGCTAGAGGCCAGGCACAGTGACACGGAAAGACACTCTGTTCGTGGACAGTAGAGCCCATTTATGGTAGTGATCCAGGGAACTGCACGACATACCAAAAGGAAAATTCACTTAGCTTAACATAAGGATATGAGAACAGGAGGGTCAGGGAGCTGCAGCTGCTCAGTTGCTAGAGCATAGAAGAACTGCTGGCAGGGAACCCCTGTTGGCTTGGCATGAAGGAAAGTATGACTGGACTTCTTCCTGCAGAACTGTTGAACATCCAGTAGCTTCCACAGAAATTTAACTTTAAATGTCACAATTCATCCAAGATGGAAAGTAACCGGTTTCGTGCCCCAGTGTGTAGAAAGCAGACAACTGTCACATGTTCTTGGAAACTGGTGACTTCTTAATAAAATGTAGTTTTCAAGTCATATCCACACTTATGATACTGAACCCCTAACTAGATATTGAAAGTACCTCTATTACAAAAATGCAACCCTGAAAAATGCCCATTGCAGAGATTAATCCTTTTAAGAAATGCTAAACTCCATTGATTTTAATACTTGCATTAACACAACTAAGAATCAAGCCTACCCTTGAATTTAACTTTTCATTATCTATAAAAGGACACATGCCTCACTTAGATTACTGTGGTTAGCCTGAAAGGATAAGCATTCACAGAAGTGTGGAGATCACATAAACATGGAAAAAAAACCCCAAAACCAAAAACCCACCTGCATGGTTCGCAGTGTATCAACAGTTTCCACTTGTGGCACTACTTTCACCGGCTGACCCTCCCATGCACTCCAGCTGTCATCTAATTCATGGTCTTTATCTCGGTGTTTGGTCATTAGTAAGTAGGCCTCATACGCAACCTCGTCTGAATCCTTTGAGCAATCCTTTCCAGCAGCTGCATTGAGGAGCTGCAGAATCACAGATTTTTCACCTGCAATACTATTTGGTACAAATACTTGCAAATTCTCAAGTCCGGGGATTTGTACCTGTAGAAAAAAATAAAACTATACTGAGTGAGTGAATCTCACTGTCTTCTATGATACATAAAATAGACACATGTCATCTCATTTAAGCAACAGAGTTTCCATCTTAAACAGCTGTACCATATACATAATAAAATGAAACATTCAGTCACTTCTGCACTAAACTTCTTATAATGCCTTTTGACTGTGTCTTGAAATCCGCTAGATCACCAACTTTCAGTGACATCTTTCCTTACACCTTTCAATTGATCCTTCTACATAGTCCTCTAAGGGAATCTTGTTACGAAAAAGTCCGAAACCACTTATATGCCCTATATGTGACTACATGTATGTATAAAATATATATACACATATTTTTAAAAGTAAATTAGTCAAGCCTAATTTATAACTTATGAAGCACACATTTTAAAGATTGGAATATGAAAAGAAGAAAAGTTCCTTCAGGATTTCTAAGAATCCATGTAACATTTCTCAAGGGCTACAAAAGATAAGACTAAGCAAAAATACGGCAAAACAATACCAGTTATTCTTTTACTATTTATGAAAGAGAGATTAATTAAGTCCAGTAAGTGTTCTCTTTTAATAAAATACTACCTATACTACTTAAAAACTACTTCTCCATTATATCTGTCACCCTGGTAACTATACTTTGACAAAGTCAGGCAACAGAATCAGACTGTGAAAACAGTAAAATAGTTGATACCTGTGATTTGACAGGAGGTAACTGACTTAGAGTGAAGTTTAATTCTCTCTTTTCAGAGTTTGATGTCACCAAGCTAAGACAAAACGCTGCACTCAACATTTTTACCATTAGGCAGCCATGTTATAGTTTAAAACCATTACAATCTATAGGTCAATGTAAAAACTAGATGGTTGTTACTGAAATGTAAAATAGTTTCGCAAAACTGATGAGTATCTGAAAACTCCCTACATCATGTTAGAGGGCCAACATATGAAGCGTTAATCACCAAAATGTGTGTCATTTTGAGTAGTGAAAAAACGGAGAGAGGTAATACATAAACAAGGAACAAATCTTGAGATCCAAATAATCTAGATTATTTAACCCATGTTCTTACATAGATTTTTTTTTTTCAAACTCAAGATTCATTTTTTTTCTTCAAAAGATGTGTGTAAGAACAATGAAACTACCTTTAACTAAAAAGGTCTACCAAATTTAATATTGTGTCTTAAAGCAGCCAAGAGCGGATATTTGTGGAAAAATATTTTTAACAAGTTCTACCGGGTTTGTGTGGCAAGGTTTTGGTAGCTGTGGGGGCTGCAGGGGTGACTTCTGTGAGAAGCTGCTAGAAGCTTCTCCTGTGTCCAATAGAGTCAGTGCAAGCCACTCCAAGACGGACCTGCCACTGGCCAAGGCCAAGCCCATCAGTGATGGTGGTAGCACCTCTGGGATAATATATTTAAGAATATGTTTTGGCAGGCAGCATTTGCAGCCAGAAAGAGGAGTGAGAATATGTGAAAATAACTCTGCAGACACCAAGGCCAGTGCAGAAGGAGGGGCAGGAAGGGCTCCAGGCACCAGAGCAGAGATGCCCCTGCAGCCTGTGCTGAAGACCATGGTGAGGCCGGCAGTGCCCCTGCAGCCATGGAGCTCCACGCTGGAGCAGATCTCCACCTGTAGCCCAGGGAGGACCCCACACAGGAGCAGGGGGATGCCCAAAGGAGGCTGTGACCCTGTGGGAAGCCCATGCTGAAGCAGGCTCCTGGCAGGACCTGAGTGGCAGGACTTGTGTCCCCATGGGGGACCCAGGCTGGAGCCGTCTGTTCCTGAAGGACGGCACCTGTGGGGGGACCCAGGCTGGAGCAGTTCGTGAAGAACTGCAGCCCGTGGGAAGAACTCACTTTGGAGAAGCTTATGGAGAACTGCCTCCCGTGGGAGGGACCTCACGCTGGAGCAAGGGCAGAGTGTGAGGAGTCCTCCCCCTGAGGAGGAAGGAGCGGCAGAGACAGCGTGTGATGAACTGACCACAACCCCCATTCCCCGTCCCCATGCGCCGCTCGGGGGATGGGGAGGAGGTAGAGAAAAATCGCGTGTGAAGTTGAGCCCGGGAAGAAGGGAGGGGTGGGGGGAAGGTGTTTTAGAATTCGGTTTTAATTCTCATTATCCTACTCTCATTTATTGGTAATAAATTAAATTACTTTTTCCCCGAGTCGAGTCTGTTTTGCCCATGTCAGTAATTGGTGAGTGATCTCTCCCTGTCCATATTTCAACCCACAAGCTTCTCTTTGTATTTTCTCTCCCCTGTCCAGCTGAGAAGGGAAGTGATAGAGCAGTTTTGGTGGGCACCTGGTGTCTAGCCAAGGTCAACTTACCACGTAAGTAAACATATACCAATTTCCTTGACTACTCTCCCACTCTTAAACAATTCACAGACCAGGGTCCTGCTGAGCCAGATGTTTCATCCATGTATTTAACAACCTTTTATGAACTTCTATCCTATGAACTTGTCTGTTCCCCCTTGAACCAATTTCCATTTTTAGCAATCACTGATAGAAATCTAACAAGAATTTTATAATGCAAAAGTTAGTAGATTAATTCCCAATTGGGAAATATATATACTAAATGTATGGAAAGGCAAAAAAGAACCGCAGATCCAAATAAATTTAATCTGTTGAAGCAATTGATTTACTTAATTTCAAACTACAATGAAGACTTGTTGACCTAGGAATTTTTAAGGAATAAAGTGCAAAACCATAAATATGGGAATTTATAGCGCAGTAAATATTGGGCACCGAGAGTTTAACCTATTTTTTCTGTGCAACGGTTTTCTAGATACAGTTATGCTGGAACAGAATGCAGTCCCTGCATTTCTCACTTCCTTAGTACTCTAAAGGAAGCTCTCTAGAGCAGACCTCCACTATAACATTGTCGCTTTATAAAAAGCGCACAAAACATAGGTCCATAGTCTGAGATTATCTATTTGAACATGTCCATTTACTGATGTACCTGTTTACCTCAAACTTGAAAGCATTTATTTTTCGTAACACTCCCCTCTCACAAATGAGTAAGTACTATTGAAGCAAAATGACTTTTCCTAAGCCACAAAGAGAATCTTTGTGAAGACAAGGAATTAGACACTGACTTCCCAAAACACAGGCTAGCATTCTCACTCATACAAACACAGGTACAGAAAAAAATGTGACTGACACAATTCAGTATTAAATACATCACATTTTAAATGCCGAGATATCGATGCCACATTAAAAAACTGAAAGTATGTCAATAAATATCCTTTGATGTTTTGCTTAGCTTCTCCACTCTGCTTCCAGGCCTCTAAACTGAATTTACCTTCACATACTCTTTTGTTTTCAGAGCATTCAGAAGATCTCGCACAGGGGCTGACAATGCAAATTCTGCTGCTATTTCAAGGTCCTACAAGTTGTGACAAAACAAAAGAATATACTTTCAGACTAAATTTCTTTAAAGCATATAAATAAGATGAGACTCTACTGTTAACTTACCTTCCTCAGCATTTTAGCAAAACCAAGAGCTTTGGAGGCCCTTTCTCTAGCTTCATGAAACAGTTCTTTGAGTGCTCGGCTGGTCTCTATAACAGACCTCCTGAATGAAACATTGGTAACAATGAAGTGCCAGTGTTTTAAGAAATCATATCGTGTTTTTATAGCTATTAGAAAATATGAATTATTTACATATATGTCAATAGAAAGATCATAAAAAAGACAAATATTTACAAGCAGCTGACTGAAATAAACTGAACTTGCACAGGCGTATTTTTGATAAGGATATAAAACCTGAATTTAAAGAACTTCATCTAGAAATATCAGCAATAAAGTCTATGGAGTCTTGCATTTACAAAGTTTTCATTCTAAGAAATAAAATGCAGTATGTGCCTGTCAGGGGTATAGAAACATAAGCGTGTTTACTATTATTAAGCTGAAGAACTTAATACCTGATTTCATCTGATGCAGTACTGTCATCGGCACTGGCCCAAAAATCATCACAACTGTCTTGTAGTCCAGAATCTAAAAACATTCCTGTAGATTTCAGCAGCATTCCTGTAATATCACTGTAGCAACAGAAATAGTAGAACTTCAGAGTATTACTCAGGTAGCATGGCACCTTAAACTTCTTCCTACTCTTGTCCAACGCAAGAGCATTGCATCACCAAGTCTGCCTGCAGAAACAAGCAGCATCTTGGGGGCCCTCAGATACTCTACATGCACAGGGCTAGCAGGAATAAAGCAGTCATTCCTGTTACAGCTAGAGTAACAGCAACCTGCACTTACTGCATCTTACAGCTACAGCCGTTGTAATAATTGATAAATTCACAAAGCCTATCAACTGCTTACTGAGGCCTAAAGCAGCCCAATCTGAGAACCATGAACAAATGCTGACTTGAATACATTATCTAGTACAAGTTGACACCATAAGCAGAGTAATTAAATAAAACCTACCAGAACAGTTTTCCAGCTTGGGCTTCACCTCCTCTGATATAAGGAGTTATTTCTTTGGTGAAATTCCATTCTTCCTCCAACAGATTTTTTAAACTGTGAGACGCTTGAGGTAACTGCTGTAGCATTTGGATCCAGCTTCGCATATAATCAAAGTAAACCTGTACATGGAAAGAGGTAATTTAAAGAGAAATTGTTACACAACATCTAACTAAGGACTGTAACTTCTCAAATCAACAATCTCAATATTATACAACTTGTAGAAAGTATTTCTGCAACATTTTTCTTTTGCTAGGACTGAAAATGAGCTACACTTTTCCACACAAAAGGTGCAATTTGTGGCTCAGGAAGTAGTAATTGCTACTGAAATATTAAATACTGTGTCTTCACGATACTTTTCTGAAAGTTGAACAGTATCACCACCTTGCATACTGTGCTGCTATTCACCATGGTATCAGTAAATCCCGAGAGAGGCCAGAGTTTTTAAAGCTGAACTACTGAAAAGCAGTTTCTAGATCTTTCATTAACCAGATTACTCCAAAAGGTTTTATCTAAACATATCATCCTGGATATGCATAAGTGCAGTGAACAGGATTCTCAGCTTCTACATTATATCTTGTGTTCTTTGATATCGTCTTAACTCTCACCTTTATTTAATTATTGTTTTAAACCAACATAAAAATCCAGGTAAGTACAATTCTTCTTCAAACATCTGCCCTTCAGGATCATACTGAATGCAAAAAAATTAGCTGAAATTTTACCATGTTTTAGTTCAATAATCCATAGCATCAACCTTAGAAATGGTAAAGACCCTTCCTATTGGTTTCAGGTATTTTTGTACCACACTGTAATAATGCCAAGATCATAGAATCATAGAATGGTTTGGATTGGAAGAGATCTTAAAGGTTGTCTAGTTCCAACCCCCCTGCCATGGGCAGGGACACCTTCACTAGATCACGTTGCTCAAAGCCCCATCCAACCAGGCCTTGAACACTGTCAGGGATGGGGCATCCACAACTTCTCTGGGCAATCTGTTCCAGTGCCTCACCATCCTCACAGCAAAGAACGTCTTCCTAATACCTAATCTGAAATCTACCCTCCTTCACTTTAAAACTGTGACCCCTCGTCCTATCACTGCACTCCCTGATAAGAGTCCCTCCCCATCTTTCTTGTAGGCCCCCTTTAAAGCACTGGAAGACTGCTACAAGGTCTTGTCAGAGACTTCTCTTCCTCAGGCTAAACAACCACAACTATCCCAGCCTGCCCTCATAGGTGAGGTGCTCCAGCCCTCTGATCATCTTCATGGCCCCATGCTCGAGCAGGTCCATGGTCTTTCTTATGCTGGGGGCCCCTGAGCTGAACACAGTACTCAAGGTGCAGTCTCATGAGAGTGGAGCAGATACAGAAAACCTTAAAATTCTACTCTGTTGTGTTCTCATAGTCTCAGGCTATAGCTCCATTCTTGACTTTATTTATTCGCCTTTCACTCTCAGCCTAGTTCCTCTTCTGGTACTCTTCTTAGCTACCTTGCCTGCCTATACAAGGAGTCCACAGGAAAAGACAAGTAAGTTCTAGCCCCCAGCCCTCATTAAACGTGTTTTAACCTCTGATTTCCTACAAGTTTTCCCTATCCCTACTTTCAGTCCAGATCATCTCTTCAGCAATCTTTGCCCAGCTGTCCCAGTCTTCTGACAGCCTTGACCATTCATACAATCTTTCTCCCCTGCTCCTGTAACCTGCAACTCTGACTACGCACAAACTGTGATTCTTTGAAGTCTGATATACTTATTCTTATTTACAGAGTCTTGTTACCATCCTTTTCAAGACCTTTAAAAAGCAAAATCCTTACACCAAAGTTCAAGCTCTTGCCTCAAAGCACAACAACATTACAGCTACCTAAAAAAAACCAACAGGTAAGTTATTTCAAAATTGACAAGATGAACCATTTTTCCTTCATATAGCCAGGTCACTTCTGACAGAAGTTTCTAGAAATTTCAGACGGAGATGAAGGCAAGCATGCAGCATAAGAAACTTTAGGTCAAGCACTACATTTTCACCAATGCAGGCAATGAAAAGCATGTAACAGGAAAATCCTTGCGTACTCAACAACAGATGGTACCAACGGCTCTGCTGGCAAAACACTAGTGGTGAAGTACTGAGGTGTATCTTGGGTTTTTTTCCCCCAGAATAGTAAGGACAAAGTTCAAGCAACTCACAAAAGAATAAAAATCAGCCACATCCAAGGGAACAGTAATTTAAACTAAATTTATGACAGAGTATTTTATTTAATATCTTTCAGAAGCAAAGTGTTTGTCTTGAAAATACTTATTTGTGTTTAATTTACTGCAATAATGAATACACATTAAAAATAAGGTATCATTAATGGATGAATGCAATACTAAGATATTAAGACATGATGTTAATCAAACAATTGTATTTTTTTTTATTCAATACTAAAAGGTTATGAAAAGTTTAGTTTAAATGTATGGAATTTACTTTCTATTTATGAACCACTTTATTGTAAATACAGGCAATTTACAAGTATACTGTACCACAGTCCAATAAACAAAAATCAGCATTGCTAAAATGGCAATGGCTACCGTGTCACCTTTGCAAGTCCATTAAACAATAAAACTACGTTTAAGTAGCACAACAACAAAAAAATTAGCAAGACCTATACCCAATAGGGACAATAGATTTCTATTACCAGTATTCAGATTAATACACATACTAGAAATCCACAAATTGTCTCCTTTACGAGGCTTACCATTAACATTTTATGCAGGTCCTCTTCAAAAGAATCAATGTTGCAATCAATCTTTTGTAAGTCATCTAACACCTCCCGTAACATAAACTGGTAATATTGCTTCATTAACAGGCCACCCTTCAGAACCTCTTTACACTCTCTCACTAGCTGCAAGAGAAAAACTGCCATCAGTCAAGGCATTACTCTCACATTCTCCCTGGGAAGTGAAAGCTCAATTTGTCAATCCAGTTTGTCTGTTACTTGACCACTACATAATTCCTACAGTTTTTCAAAATGAATACAGTCACTCTACATGTCTGCATGAAAGATGTGACTAGTTTTACAGGATTATTTAATTGCCATCATGCCATTTGCCACATAACCGTAAACAGAGATGGAGACAGATGTTTCAGACTTTATTCCCTGCACAGGGCCACAGCTAGCAACTTACTGGATAGTTAAAAATTTAGAAGTAGGCAAGAGGGCTCACAACCATCAAATCACCAGTTTAAACTGAAGTCAGTCAGGAATAGCATCTGTCAAACACACTGCATGTTTAGAGACCTATGAGAAATGTTTTACTACAGGAAATTCATTGTCCATCTGTTGGGCAGGTGTCCACAACCCTAAAAGCCATACCAAGCCTGAAAACAGCTAGTGTTTCTTTCGTGGCTTCCACGAGGCTAACATGAGGAAAGTTATCTTTTCAAACACAGAAGTGGTCACTTTTGGCCAAACAGCTGTCACGCCTCCCTGGAAGCTTACAGCTTTTATTTATTTGAAGAAACGTGCACAAACACAGACACAGGAGTATACAAACAGCAAGAACGGTTTCACACCTATGCTAACAAACGCCTTTCAGAAGTCCTTCCAGTGCTAAGTGTATATTCTTCTGAAATTATTATCAGTCTCCAGGTCTGACAACCCCTGACCTTTTCCGAGCCACAACTTCATTAAATCAAGAGTATGAGAGGAAGAGAGGGGTTCATTTGGAGGGTCAGAGGGAATGGAATTTTTTTGGTTGGTTAATCTGCTTTTTAAAATCTTTTATAATGGCTACCCTGACAAAATAATCTATCAGTATAGTAGACTCAACGCATGAGAAATTGTAAGCGCATGAAAGCAAAAAACATACAATAATGTTATTAATATGACAAGAGTCTTTGGAATCTTTCACAGGCCAGAATACGTAACACTGTGCTCCCTGGCATGCAGGGGAAACAAGGGTAATACTCTGAACTCTGTAGCTTAAAAATTACCAATAGCTAGGTTAAAGAGGAAGAAAAAAAAGAAAGTACTTTTTATAAGGTGGAAATCCAATAATTACACATTTTTATCTCTAACATGTCATGTATTTAAAAATTAATGTGCATTCTTCATTCTCTACTCAGTCACATTCACAATACTTTGTGTTAACTTATTAGAAGTTTTTGCCCTTGGATCCACAAAGGAAAACATAACTTGTTCAAAGAATTTAAAATTGGTCATCCAATTTTCTGGTCACCCATCACAGAGACAGATGGGACTTGGCAATATCACTTATCCATAAAACTTTACTATATAGTATGGCTTATCTTACAGATACAAGCAAAGTTCACTTCTAAAACTCACAAAAAGTAACATTTATTTCTCTATTTGTCTATTCCAAAATAAAATACTCTCAAAAATTCATTAAAAATAGAGATTTTTTTTGTTAAAATAATACTGCCATACAGCCATACAGTGATGCGTCGCACTATTGAATAATAGAATACAGGATTCAAATTTAGCACTACACAGGTTTTTTTAAGTGTCAACTTTTGGAACTGAAACTCACAAGACAACAGGCAAACAAAAAACATGGTCTCCAATGAGCACACTAACGAACATGCAGCTTAAACTGACAATATTACCACTATTATTGGTTTGTTTGATGGGTTGCTTTTTGTTTAGGGAGTTTGTACTAGAAATTCTTTGCTGCAAAGCAAGTAGGCACGTCTCACAGCCTCCAGGGTACTGCAGTTTAGAGCAAGAAAGTTTATGTTAAGTTTATATTTTCTGGGGTTTGGTGGTGCGTTTTTTCTGTGTCGTTACGCCTCCCCCATTTACTTGGCCTATAAAATAACAACCTGTCATCAAACATTCAAATTTTTCTGTTCCAGTAATTTCCAAATTTTACATCACACTTACTCTGAAGTGACCTACCTGATACACGCAACCTGATTAAGCAGAACACAGTAGCTAGTCAGTACACTGTGGCCCTGCTCCAAGCGGTGTCAGTCACTTATCAGAAACCAGGTAGGTGTGACTTTTCACTTTTCAACTAGGTCAACTGCCTTAGAGTTAATGCATGCCACATGACATAAGCAGTCCGCACAGAATGTTGGTGGTTGACATAAGGACTGTTGACCCAAAAATTCCAGGAGGTACCACATGCTGTTAAGATCACGGGCTGATCATCAGATACTGTTTTCCCCACCCAAACACACACGCTTTAGCTGGCTTCTTTAATCAGTAAAACATGTGTTCAACCACCTGGTTAACAGGTGTGTGGCTAACAGAATTGGTAATTAAGAAATCAGCACCTGCATCCACATACAATATGCAATAGTGCTTCTAGCTATAGAATTAAATGGGTGTTGATGAAGAAGAAATTACTTATTTGTAAATTGCATTTCTCTATTACAGTAGCCTATGATCTGGAGCTAAAAATGGTCCGGCAGTATTGACCCAATTTCTCCACTGATTTTTGTAAGGAAGAAGCTTTTATGAAATGACAGTATCATCTGCTACCTTTTTGAAGGTACAAACTGGTATGACAGATCCAGAGAGATCTGATAGTTATTCTGGAGAAGATCATGGCTGTATAAGACACTTAACACAGGTTATAACAGACAAACTGTGTCTAATTTAACCACCTAACAAAAATAACCTGTGTGCATGTGCGCACCACCCCCCTACCCCCCTGCTTCTCAGCACAAATGCAGAACTTGAGAACCATCTTGAACTGTTCAGGAACTACCCTGCCACCACACAGTGGCAAATTGCCATTGAAAAAGAGCAGCTCTCTTCAATACACAGGATCACAAAAGCTATTGCTAAAGACAGACATACACAAGGCGGCTCAAAAAGGGGAAGCTAATGAGAAAGGATGATGAGAAAAAGAACACTAGGAAGCATATAATCTGTGCTGGTTTTCTTTTTGTGTGTACACTTTTTCTTGCAAACCAGATTTAAAAAAAAAAAAAAAAATCACTTGCTAGTAATCCAAAAATTTAACCTCACCTTGGAAAAGTCAAGTATCAGGACTAGCATGCCTGATACATTCAAACAGTACTGCTACACATTTCAAATGGTACCAAAAAGTAGGAGACCCTTAAAGGTCTCAGTGCCCCAAATGACACCCACTAGGTCAATCACTATACAAACCAAACCGTGCTGTGCTACACACATACGAAGAACAATTCAAGGGATAGGGTTTGTTCAACCCAGAGAAGAGAATATGCAAGGGGAATCTAATGACAGTTTTCCAGTGCCTAGAGGGTAGTTACAGAGAAAATGGAGGCACTTCTTTCACACGGATGCACAGCAACCTGACAACTCTTGACAGGCACCAGTTGCTTCAGAGAAATTTCATCTGGATACAAGAAAAAAAAATGCTTTACTGGGAGAAAAAATAAATGCTGGAACAGACTGGCTGGAGCAGCAGTGGAATCTCTCTCTCACTGAAAGTAATCATGATCTGGCCTAACAAGGCCTGGATAACCTAATATAGGGCCCAGCTTCCACCACAGAAGGTTGGACCAGAACATCTCCAACCCAGACTTCTCTAATTCTGCAATATTCTGCGAACTTGCAGAACAAAACAGACCTCTAGACTCTGTTTTGAGCCTGCCTGCACAAGATTTTAGGAATTATAGTTCTTTCGGAAACAAATAGATCTATTTGTGAAATAGCCTCCACAGCTGCTTTGCCTGTTCAGAAATACTGCATGGGACAGCAAGTATTTGCTGAGTCGAATTCATTTTTTCAATGTAACTAGCAAGACAGTATACACCATCAAAACAGTCTGTAACAAACACATTGTTTTTTTCCACGAAGAAAGTGTTATTTTTACTTAACTCAAAGTCCACAAGGAGAATACAAAATCTAAGGGCAAAAAAACAACCTGTCTCTGGGGAAAAGAAGGATATATAGTGCTTTACAATACAGTACGTTATCCTGTATTTTACTATAACTATGTCTCTTAAGATTTGAAATTGTAGATACTGTGCTTTTGCATATATAAGGGCATCCAAAATCCTAGTATACCAAGGAAAGGAAAAGGGGTGGGGAGTAAGGGGCGGGGGGCAAAAAGGAGGGAGGACCGAAATTTATTTGGGATCATAAAGTAACTTAGCAATTGATTTTGGAGCAGCAGGTAAATGGAATGTGAAATCATAATCAGCCCAAGAGCTTATTTAACTATATATCCTTAAAGACCTACTGATAAAACCCTGACTTGGTTGTGCCTGCCAGGGAGCAGGTAGATGACTTCAGACAATTTTAGTATGTCCTGGACTAGACTTTGAAAAAGGGCATTGATCTTAACAGCCTTCATCGTATCAGATGACCACCAGAAAAGAAATCCTCACACAACATTCTCAACCAGTGACAGGACTGACAATCTTGGGTCACTATCCACAAAAAATATCAGATATTTATATAAAACAATATGCTGAGAAAGGTTTTTTTATTTTTTTTTTCTTCTTAATCAACTTCCACTATGGGTCCACCTCTGTGTTGGCAGCGTTCTTACATTTCCAAAGAAAAAAGGATCAGAAGAAAGAAAAAGGAAATATACAGACCCTTAAAATTGGTTATGCTGCCTAAATGGATGAAAATGTACTGGACAAGGTTACATAGCTTATAATGCAAATGGAACAAATACTGTCTACCTTAGCTGGCTGATAACTCTTTCATCACCAGTTTTAATTCCTGGAAGTCTAAATCAGGAGAGGTCTACATGACCAGTTTACTATGCAAAACACAGATCTCCATATGGAATACAGAGTATTTATAAAAATTCTTACATAATTATACATTGTAATTTCTTAAACTAATCCTCTTTAGACTGATAACCTTATCATAATAAAATGACGAAGTCATTTGAAATAGGAAATATTTAAAAAAAAGAAAAAAAAACCCAAAAACCAACAGTTGAAGCAAACCTGTTTAATACTCAAAAGAGATGGTTCCCCAGCAGGTCTTTGTTCCAACCTTAGCTTGAGACATTCATGGATAACGTTGAGCAGGACTCGGCAAAGAACCAAGAATGCAGGTTCAAAAGATGGCAAATCCATGGATTTCAGCTCCTCCCATGATACAGTGCTGCATTTTTGCTCACAACAAGGTGGGGAATTTAATAACTGCACATAATCTGAACACAACATGGGATCTGGAAATTCTGAAAACTGTAACAAGAAATAGATATCACGAAAAGGATCCTTAAATTCTTTAGGATTTAGCATTTGTTTAAAGTAGCATGCACAAAAGACTAGTTTTAAAAGGTAAGACTCTATTAACTGGCAAAGCAACCACTAAAGTTTCAATTATTTTTTTTTTAAAGCCAACTTTTAAAGTTTTTTTTTTACTGAGGATCACCAGGCTGAGGAAAACAATTACGAACCTTTGGGAGTGAACAAAACAATCTCTTACTTCATGTTTCTGTTTTAAAATTATTAAAGTATCCATTAAAGCTGGAGATCACCTCACTACACAAGAAGAAACTGCTGTTGGAGGTTATGATGAACATACAAGTTAAGTCTAACATAATATTTAAGACCATATATTCAGGTCATTATAAGATACAATACTTGAGAATTTCAAAATGTATTAAAATCAATCAATCAAAAGGTCTTACACTAATGACTATAACTAGAGAAACAAGCCTGCACTTGGCTATGTCAGGTGAGTAACCTCGTTCCTTTTCAAATACATAGTGCATATATTATATAAACCCACATTGTAAAGTAATGCAATATTGAAGAAAGTGTCACTAGCTAAATTGAACAAAACTACTGAAAAATAACATGGTAGATGTTAAGAAATTGAAACAAATTAAAAAAGGAATATAGAGATCAAGTTCTTTTTTCAATTAATAAGCTTATTTTTCATTTAAATGAAATGACATGTCAAATTAGAGAAACTAATTGAAACTACCTGAAATACACACCCTCAATATCTAATATATATCTTGTGATAATATCCTAAGCAAAGCTGCACATAGAGGAACTCCGGGGTTTAATTTAGGAAGAAAATTTGGATTGCAATATGTGTGCAGCTCTTAAAAATTAACACCACACTGTACATCATCTAAGGATAAGATTTGTTTCAGATTGCTTTATTCTAATTCTCATTTCACAGCTGCTATAACACCTGAATATCCCTCATTCATATATTAGAAATAACTAGCATTTTCTAGATTTTTCTTCAGTGCCAAATTTAAATAACATCACTTCAAAGGAGAGGAAAACATTACCAGAAATTAGATCAAATGATAAAATGCCGCCTAGAAAGTTAAAAAAAAAGCCACTGCTAACCTTATTATCTAGCAGAAAATTAAAAAATTTGTTTATTCCTTTACACCTACATATGCATTTTTTACATTTGTGCCTACAGCACTATTCAAGCTCTACTGTCTCAGAAGAACTACATAAAATTACAGCTACTGAGACAGTCAGAGTTTTTTAGTGCTTTTTTGTTTTTTAATATTGCGATGTTTCTCAAGTGTCATGGGGGATGGAATAGCATGTTCATGACTAACATGCTATGCACTGCAGATTCTTAAGTGGTTTATAAAACCACTAGCTCATTATGCAGAGATAGCAAACATGCATGAGGGGGGATTTCCTTTATACCTAGCTTAGTAGAAGTTTAATCACTAGCTGATCTACAGTATACGAACTTATCTTCTTAGATGGTATATTAATGTCTTCTTTTTACTAACGCTCTTTAAAAGAAACGTATAGCACCAGAATAGCAGCAGAGCTAAAGGTTTTTATACAAGAAGTTTTCATTAATAACAGATCACAAAAATACTACACTCCTACAGTACAACAAAATATTTAAGAAATACAATCTTCGTTGTGATGCAAGTATAGTGTTGGAAAATTTAGTTCTTATAAAAATATTAAAGAACCAGTCTATGAGCAAAAGAACCAGTCTATGAGCAAAAGAACCAGTCTATGAGCAAAAGTAACAACAAAAATTGAGTAAATGTGTTATTTCATTTTCTAACATTAAGGATAACAGCACATGACATTAGGGCTTACTATTAGACACTTAAACGTCTATTGCTCAATTTGACTAATCTTAATCTTCAGAAGGCCCAATTTGAAGTGTTTCGAGTAACTACTAAATACTTATTAAAAAAACCCCAAGAAAACAAAGTCCAAGCCATTTATTGAGATTATACATAAAATCCATAGTCAATGCGCAGGCAGTTTGAATAAACAACACAGCCATTTTCTTTAAGAATCAAATCAGACAACCTCTACACAAAACAGACTCTCTAGTGACTAGAGCCTTGTTAAAGTATCAGAGCCTATGATGAATTAAACTTTTACTTTAAAAAATAATACAGACAGCTATCTGTATAAACATTTACATATATTTAAGATGAAATGAGCATTAAAATGGATACAGTGGAAGAATCCAGAAAGCACACTGTAGAGGAAAGATAGTGCTTAAGTAACAATAGAAAGTATATCCAGAGATTTTAAAGTGTATGCACACACATAAACACAGAGTCAAGATACAAAAATAGCAGAAGTAACAAAGATTAACAAAACACTAACAGCTCTGGCTGCATACAAACATCAAACTGAACTGCACTAAAAAAAAATCCAAGACACTACATTCAAAGTAGTCAGATGCAAAGACAACCATTTCAAAACCACCTCTTCTATTTTAGTCTGATGTCATCTTTTGCTGCAGTAGGCACCACAATTCTGACAAAGAATATTTTCTTTTTTTAACAGCATTCTTTTAATTTTGGGGCAAAAAAGAACATTACAAGTTTATAACACTCAACTTTAGTCATGAAGTAATTTCTTAAGACAATATTCCAAAGAAAAATGTAATAATTACTGGAAAAGAACATTCAAAGAAGTCAAAAGGGTAGAAAAGGAGGGAGAAAAGATTAATCTTTCATCTTACACAAGTCATCCAACGCTACATTACCAAAAAGTTTAATTCTAGATCAAAGATTCTGGCTACTAGTGTTTCATTAACATGTTTTAAGAACCCTTAGGAAATCAAGGTATTTAGCATTAGGTATTTAGCAATTTCAAAAATACATTCAAAGTAGTTTTCAATACCCCCAAATTATGTTTTATTTCCTTTGTTTTTTTTAAAAGTATCTCTACCTATATATTAAGCTGAACTTCCTATGTAAGTTCCTATGTACATGGTTTGGGGGTACTTTGGTTACTGTAACAGATACCTGCAAGTTTTGCTTAGACACATGACTCTAGAAATACACAAAGATTTTCTTAAGGCAAAACTTCCTAGAATACAAGTTGAAAGCAATTAGAGAATAAATAAAAATTCAACTAACAGCTTAATTTTTAACAGTAATATCTATGTTAGCAACAGCATGAATAAAAACTTTTTCAAAATCAAGTAACTTCATGAATTTATTCATCCTAAAAAATAACCTCCAAGGGAGATAAAGAAGTCTTATTCATTTTGCAAATGTGACAATCAACACTAAGAGATCAGCAACATGTCAAAGACCACATGTGGTATCCGTATTAGAACAGACATGTTGGCTAAGAAATTCCTTCATCCAGAATCCATGGTTAGCCCCGACACACAGTGCCACTTTACCGATGAGGGCAAGTAATCCTTACTATTAGTTCTTCCTAATATAAAAATACCTAGAAGTTAGGTAACAGTTTATATTAAGAAACAATATTCTGCCTTGAAAGAATTAGTGACCACAACTTACCATATGAAACTTCAACTACCGTCCTTCATTTACTGCTTATTTTGTTTTTATTACCTCACAATCACTCTTAATTAAGAATATAAAATGACCCAAAGAAAAAAAAAATTTAAACTAAGACCCAGCTGAAGAACCCAACATGCTAACATGACTTGCTTTCATAGATTTCAAGGTTAAGAGAGTTCATTCATTTAGATGAGGACAAACCCAAAATAATAGTGACGTCTTCATAAAGATGTCTTGCAGAGAGATACCATTCTTGAAGCCAAAAAAAGGAAAATGACCACTTTCATCGCTCATTTTTCTCATGATTCAACTTTTGTGCCTAATTTTCCATTGTAATTTTTCTGACTTACAGCTTTAGACATTAGAAAACGTAATGAGCAAAGATGTTACCATAAAATGTCATTTCAATTACAAAGAAGAACAGAGAACTAGATTGTGCTTCACACAAATTCTAATTCAGGTCAAACAACTGATTCATTTCAATGGAAGCAGAACTGGGCTCTTAATCATAACATAGACTATCTTTCAAAAACTATCAAAGGAAACAAAACTTTAATAAGATCCCAGTTCCCCTAGTTTCAGTTAGAAACATACAGCAGGGGAGGTACTCCTGTTATCCATTTACACTAGTAGCAACCTACCTCCAGCTGGTGATCACTCCTTACCAACGCCATACGGGCCCTTTGCAATGAACCATGCATTAGCTTGTGCAGTCTTAAAATTAGCTTCCTCAACCCCATTTGCTTCAGTGCTTTATCTACAAACGGCCTGTAAATAGAGGTCAAACAGTGTTGACTGCAGCTTGCCTCAGCACTGCATTCTGGAATAACCCAAGAAGTGGAGTCATCCTCAGATTCAAGCCTATCAAGCCTCCTTGAAAAATGGTCCTGAAAGTCAAAATTTGGCTTAGTAGTAAAATTGTTCTTGATGGCTTGTCTAAGTTCCTCAACATTCTCCTCAGAGATTTGTTCTTCACCATCGCTCTCCTCTGTGCATGTTCCTGAGGATTCCTTTACTTCTGTTTCCCTATCAACTTCTTCATCCTGTGGATCATTGTCCTTAGATGGTCGAGGAGAAGGAATTTCAAACACTGGCCAGCCAATGTCAGAAAGATTTTTGATGCCCAATACAGTCCCCATAATCCTTAGTTTTTGATTTAAGTCTTTTGTAATATTTAACCATAGACAGAGTGCCTGCACTCTGTCTTGGAAGTCCTTTGCAGCATACTTTTCATAGTCCTTTTGAAGAGCCTGCAGAGATGGATAAAGTGCTTCTATATACTCTAGCAGCTCCATTATCCGCTTTACTTGCTCAAATGAGACCCGCTGGCGATGGAGGTGATCATAGTAACTTGAGTAACCCAAAGCACTAGTTCCATGTGTTGCTTTGCAAACTCCTTCTCCTGAAGTACCATTGAGACTGGCTCCATTTTTTACACAGGAGAAGCTTCCATAGTTCACTTTGAAGGTGAGGATTTCATTGATGATATCAGGGATAGCTTGACGGGCTGCATAGAGATAGAGGTCTTGGTCATTAATGCTCCGGCCAGCATGCCAAGCTTGCAGCTCCAGCCAGATCAGTTCATTGGATCGGTTCAGCCAGACAGAAGAGGTGTTTTCTTGTCCTCTTTGCTCCCTGTCCTTTTTCTTTGAGACTGAGGTAAGTTTTAACAAAAGCCGCAGGGTTTCAAAGAATTTTAAGCGGTCTGCCGGGCAATCAGTCCTAGAAGTCTGGCGCGCAGTTCTGGGTATTGGCATGGGCACAGAGACTGGAAGCTTAGCATTGCTACAGCCAAGGCTGAGGTAAGGCTTATTGAGATCAACATCTGGAATTGTTTTTTTTGGCAGAGACCCACCAACTGAGTCTAACATAAATGAGCACTGCACATTTTTCTTGTGATCTCGTTCTGTTGTCCTTAGGGTGTCTCGGATCTTTTTTCCTTGCTTATAGCTGTGCTCCTCCACATTGTCAATGGTTTTCCCATTGTCTTTATGCACAGACTGAGTTGGCACACTCATTTTTTCTGCAAAAAAAGAAAAAAAAAGAATGTGACCATTGTTCAATCCAGCTCCTAATCATATTTCTTAGTCTGACCACAAAACATTGTTTCATACCAACAAAACAAAATAGAAATGGGTAGAAAGTAAAACATAATCTTTGGAAATTGCCATTAGTATATCTACATTAACAGTAGCACCAATGGAAATTTTTTTCCTCTTGCTTTACCTCTTTTGCGTAAAGGACTTCAGAGAACTCTCATTATCCTGAGATATACCTAAGAACTGATTATGATCAAAAGAAAAGAACTGTTTCCAAGTTCATTTTCCATACATTTATCAGACAGCCTCCCAAAAAAACCCTCAAAATGCAACAGAGTATCATTAAAGTTTCCAAGTCGAACAGCATTAAAGAGACTCCATTGCATGTGCAATTTCATAAAAACTGAAGTATGTATGGATTCTGAAATTTAGTTTGAATGATCCAATCCTGGCTCTTGGAGGACTTGATCTTAGTTCTAGGATCCCCTATGTAGGCAGTTAATACACTGCCTTAACATCAGGAGCCTACTTCTTCACTCTCCCAACACACAAACACTTGCCTTCTCCCTTACTATGTAACAGCCTAATTGTGCAATCTCTTCTTATCTTCTTGTTCTTTCCTCAGAAGCAGCAGACCTTATCACTCTTTGGCAGCACTAACAAAAGCGTTTCGATCTAGGCTTTGCAGATCAGGACAGGAGGAACTACTTGGTATTAAAACAGTGGTTCTCTCTCTTCCTTGAGGAACTGGTGGCAGGCTGGAGAGAAGCACCTCTATGTAGACCAGCTGCAGTCCAGAGATCAGCAGTTGGAACACAACAAGCTACAGAGTCATAGGGCCCCTGCTTATTCAAGAACAGAAAAGACTTTCAGAATGATGGCTGAATACTTTATCTTCTTTTCACTGTTCAATGTCACTTCAATGATTATCTGCTGCACATGGCTCATTCCCCACTCTAGAAGTAGCCACTTCCTTAGAGCCTTTGCAACTGTGCTCCTCACTGTAAGATCCACTAATACCAAAAATACTAATAAGCTTATTTGCAAAACAGGCCTGCTCAGTGGAAGAATAGTATTATTCCCTTTCAATATATGGAAAATCAGGATAGACAAAGATCAATCAAGCCTGCATACTTTTGGGTGCCAAAAACGGGAAGAGCTATTGCTCAACATTTCAGAGCATTGAGCACTTCGTGTTCAACGCTCCCTGACTTGAACTGAACCTTGAATTTTCAACAATTTGCAAATGACATCCCAGAATCTCTAGCTTGCTTCTAGGAAAATGAGAAACAGCAGATTTTAATTTGTGCTATTTGCCAAGCATGACACAAATTTTTGTGACAGAATGCTGTTATCATATGACGCGCTTCACTGACTTAATTATCAGATGGTACTTCATTCTTGTTTCATTTACTACGTATCTTCCAGCATCTGCAACAAAAGAAGGTACAGTCATACAGAAATCTGTTTCCTTCATCACAAAATTCCAAACAATGTCTACTCATGTAAGACAGCAGTTCTCTGGAAAAGAAGTGGTGTGGTAATGTAGCTCAAAGATTACCAAATGTGTGCACACAGAGGCACTGTATTAAGGTTGCAGAGATGCTTGAAATGGAAGTGGAGAGGTATGTGGGTCAGAGCACCCTCCTTTGCTTGTTTCCATTACAAACCCTGTATTCAGCTGTTAATGAGCAATAAACAAGTATAAGGGTGTGACCTGCCACATTGCCCCTTTCCAATTCCCGTATCTAAAAAATATAATTTAACCCTTGCCACAGTTGTGTAGGATTGGGGCAGGTCACAATGCGTACAATGGCACTTCACCCTGGAATAAAAAGAAATTATATTCTGAAGGATACAAGGAAGAAAGAAGAATCACAAAGTCATCACAGAAACTGTTTCTTGCAAATATGGACTTCACTAATGGTTCTTATGCTACTTTTATTTCAGGTATTCACACATCTTTCTCTGAATGGCTACGAAGTACGACAATGGCAGACGACATGAAAACCTAATTCAAATACAGTTTTCCTCCTGGAAGTAGAAACCTATCAGTGATTCTAAGAAACCTGCTATGGAATTTACTATCATTGATTTTACGTTTATCTACTCAAACACTACTGTCAGACAGCGGTACCTCACCCTCACTGGTTACTAACTCTTGAGGTTAACCAGCACCAGACAGAACATGACTAAAAGTCCTGCTGAGCGTATCAGCTTGAATTCCACACCACAGCTGGCACTGTCACGAGGAAGCAACAGCCCAAAAAATCCAGGACAGGCAAGCAGAGGGAAGACACATTCTGCCTTGGCAGGAAAGAAGGAAGATGAAGGAGGTTGGCACAGATGAAACACACACAGAGTCTCTCCCACTCCAGACTCTGAGGTAGATTAGAAATGGATCAACTTTTAACAGCACTTTGATGTTAAAGATTTTGATGACCTTGCAAAATAAATGAAAACCTTGACACATTTAAAGATCACTTTCAGAACTTACACTCTAACTACCAGGAGGTCCTCTAAACCCCTCCAACTTGTGTTTTTTAACATGTTATTCTCCTTCAATATTAATCTTCAGATTCTCCACCCCACCAAAACACATTGAAAGAAAGGTAAGATAAAAACATGATTCATTACTAGACACCCAAAATGACCTAATACTTGAATACACATCATTCTTAACAAAGTCCAGCCATAATAATCTACATATTGTTTCAAAATCCTCTCATTTTATCAAATAAACAGGTGCCAATGATTCAAATATACGTGCCAATTCTGCAATAAAGGAATATCAGTGTTATGACTGCATGAGTTCCTACTACTAATTTTATTGCAGTTTTGTAATATAGGCTTAAGTTAATTTGTAAAACAAGTTCAGCTGTACTAACAAATTTTGAGTTACAATTACCTTTAGTGCTACATGGGCAGGTAGGTTTCATGACTAAGCAACGATCAGCTGGGGGGGGCACATGGTAGAGTCTGAGATCTTAAACAGCTCATTAAAAAAAAGACAAAATGAACTTGACAAACTTGATGGGGTAAGAAAGTGGGCCGGAGAGAGGTTCCCCTTCAAGTATGAAGTTGCAGAAGTTTCATACCAAGAAGTAGACAGCGTCACTGCTTTTTACATAGTCCCAGCAGCTAACACTTCAATAAGTAAGCAAGAACTGCTGGACTGACATTCCACACCCTCTGAGTCAGAAAAAAACAGGCAGGAGACACACATATGTCTTAGGACCAATTCTGAAATGCATTTAGCTTCGAAAACGTGAATCCCATTGGTCTTGGGCTACAGGAGAAATGATTCAGAAAGCAGTTTAAACAGATTACTGTGTCAGTTTATTTTTTTATACTAAATGCAAGTTATAAGCAAGGTGTGGCAAAAATTAAACAAACTTTGGAGATACAAGTAAGCAAGCTCCCAATGCCCAAAATTCTTTCAATTGTCTAAATAAAGGAAAGATACATTAAATCTGTGTTATGTGTGAAGGTCTAAAAAGTAACTAATCAGCTTTAAAAAGTACATTTGAAATAACATCAAACTAACCCCTGCATGAATTCTCTTACCAAAGTAAAACCAATTCAATCTCAGTAACAGCATATACATACACATTCAAGGTTAATCAAGTAGTCCAGTTTGACTGGGTTGGGTTTGGTGTGTGGAGGTTTTTTCCCCCACAATACAGAAAAAAACTTCTGAAACTGTACATATAGGCAAAGTTAAACAAAATGAAAAATGAACTTTCCAGAAAAGAGATTTTACACAATACAACACTATCTAATTCATTAAGGAAAAAAAAAAAAAAAAAAAGAAAAAAACACAAAAACATAAAAAAACAAAAACCAAACCCCAAATATATTCTAAGATATACTCACAGGAACCAAGAACAGGATATTACTCTTTCAGAAGCAAGGACAACTCCCCTCACAAGTAGAAAGAGAGAGACCTTGCTCCAAAAACTCAAAATCTGTTACGAGGGATAAACAAAAGCTCCCTATTTCTCATAAAGGTATTGATCCTCAATATGTGCTCAGCACCAAAGGGTTGCTATGAAGTGTTATATAGCTATGCATTACAGTTCTTTAGTATCACAATTTCTCTGTTTAGAAACTGACTTTTTTTTAAAGCACAGGAAGAAATAATTAAAAAAAAAAAATCACAGAAGGCAAGGAAAGCTACTACATAACTACCATATACAGAACTAAATAATGTTAATGTTGTATTAGAAGAGTTTAACTTAACCAAAAGGCACAATTAAAAGCCAGTAAAAGAAGCTTAATAATTCCAATGCCTACATAGCTGAATGGCAAGTGTAAAGAGATTTCTCTTCAATTTAGTTTAAGGAACAGGTCCTTTGGTGAACGCTCTCTTCATAGTGACATTATTCAGCAGCTGTATGAAATGGAAGAGAACCAAAAGCTTTGGAAGATGCTTGCATGGGCCCTTCTTTTATTATGAACTTGCACTCCACAACTCTATGCAACTGAAGAATAGACCATATTCCCTTATTCACGCTAAACCATTTACCTTCTTCTCCCCTACACTTTACCTTGAAAATGTAATCCTTGCAAGTGAACGCACTCTGTGATAACATTTCTTGTTTCATGTGAAACAATTTTAAAAATTTCGTCCAAAGTATTAACTGGCAATAGTCAAGCTACCATAACAACTCTGGCAAATAACTATGTCTGACATGGATAGTTTTAAAAAAAAAAAAAACACCAAAAAAAATTAACTAAAACAACACAACACCAAACCTAGGTATATTCTGTACAAAAATACTGAACATACAATCTTAAAAAATGACTTGTTTTTGAACCTACCTCAAGCTCAGCAAAACCCCTATAACTGCACATTTTTTCTTTTTTTTCTTAGAACAGCAGCTTGAAAAGATGTAGCTACTGCATCATTTTTAAAATTGTCTTTTCAACAAGCAACTACCATATTCTGTATCTGCTCAAAATTAAAGAAAGAAAAGCTGAAAATTCATACTTTAGCCTAAAATAGTTTTATTTAGTATTAGATATTGTTACTTAGTAACATTAGGAGAAAACATAAGTGTCTTGGTTTTTTTCCCAGTTATGGCTTTATGACTAAAACGTCAACAGAAGTAAACAGTGGTAACTACAATTTAATTGCTTCAGTGTCACTACAGAGCACAGAACAATAATTGAAAATTCTGTTTTTCTATAAAACAGACTGTGAAGTGCTTCAGAACATGAAATAGGGGCAGAGAAGCAACTATACCATTACTAGAGACCATAGAATCGCAGAAAATAGAATTTGATTAGAAAATACTTCTAAGGTCATTTTTTCCAACCTCCTGCTTAAAGCAGGGTTTATTTCATAACTAGTTTAGCCTGCTCCTGATCTTATCTAGTTGCGTTTTGGAAATCTCCAAGGATGGAGATTCAACAGCCCAGCAACCTCTCTGGCAAACTGTTCAGTGCTTGACCACTCTCATGGTAAAATTTTCCTTCTAATACCCAAAAGGGTTTTGCCTTGTTGCCATTTATGACAGCTGCCTCCCGTACTTTCATTGCACCTCAGTATCTGGCTCCATTTTCTGTATATCTCACCCGTTGGGTAATGAAGGGCTACTGTTATGACTTTATGGCCATTTTAGGAAAAAAAACAAAACACCAACACCTACCTTTCAAAGTGGAGCGGCTAGCAGGTCTCCCAACATTATTTTTCTGATGCTTTGTTGACATACGCTTCATCTGGCGGGGTGTACTAGGAGGAGAAGTCCCATAGAAGGTGTCAGCACCTGCTTCATCTGATAATTCCTCAGGGTCGGATTCAGAGATCTTGCAAGTAGCATCTTCTGATTTGCACACAAGTTAAACCATGACGTTGAAGAACTTTTACTTGCAATATCTGTTTAGAAAGCTAATCCATCAATAGATGCCAACCACAGTCAACCTTCTGTATTTTACTGCAACAGCCATGTATATTTTTCCCAACTTTGAACACAGTGTAAACTTTTATGTAAATGTAACATTTGTTTCAGAGTTTAGGCTTGCCGCAAGTTTTTTTAAGAGGTCCGTGAAACAAAGGTTCAAAAATACAAACATAATGCAAGACAGACAATCTAATCGGCAGCAGAGACAACAGCAGAGGTCTTTCCTTCCATCTTCCACCCCCTAACTTGTGCATATCATGAAGGCAACTTCTAAGTTCACTGAAAAGGCTTTCCACCCTCCACAAAACTTTTATCTAGCATAGCAGACCTGAATGTATTTTATGCATTTTCCAAATTTCCTGATTTTAATATTAAGTAGGTTTAACCTCAGAACTTTTTTTTTGGTAGCACAATACCAAGGTCTCCACAGTAACTTTTTTTATTAGCCTCAATTACTTTGGTGCTTTGGAAAAAAAAGGTAATACTTAAAAAGAAGTCGGAGCTCATACAAACACAAAATGACGATAATGTATGTTCTTCAAACCCCCAATTCAGACTGTCAGCTTAACCACTGGATGCTGTATCACTGAATGAAAAAGAAAACATGTACCTTTGCAGGATTAGTACCTATGTCAGTACAGAGTCCAGCACAATAGCTTTCCAACCCCAAGTAGGACCTTCCATTGCTATCACATCTAGTAGTATCGCATACGTACTACAAAACATTTCATTGTTTAAAAAAATGCTGACTTGTCTTTGCGATTTTCCAAAACTCTAAGCTACTTTGATTTAAATTGTTCAAAGATAAAACTACAGAGTAACTTTTTTGCCCTTCAGTGAGGAACAGGCCTTTTCAAAAACAAGCAAACAGATAACCCACACACACAAAAAAACAAAAACAAACCAACCAAGCAACAACTGCATGGTATCACACAGTTAACCCTCGCAATGGCACAACTCCATTGCAGAACAAGACAAGTGAAGTCCAGACTGCTATGACTTGGGTCTTCCCTCCTCCCCAGCCAAAACCCACTATAGCCTATCCTTTGAGTCAGCTCTGGCCCACTAAGTCAATACCAGGAGCGGATCTATTTGTAAACTCACATGGCGGGGGGCGGGGGGGGAAGCCCTGTATGAACTCTGGGCAAGCTCAAAGACAACTTCCAGTGCCAGCTTCCTCTCATAAGAAGAGGTCAGATGTAAAACCACCACGACAGAGGACTTGCACACGGTCTTATATTAGGACTTGCTTTAAAAATAAAACATGACAAATACAATAAATGAGTAATCATGTCAGAAACCCTTTCCTTCCTCCTGGACACTTGCTCTGTCCCACCAAATAAGATTACTTCAGTAGAGTGGCAGTTGGGCACAATACCACTAATAGTTGGATCTCCTCTGCATGATCAAGTGACACACAGCAACGGAATTACTCTCAGATGGAACAACTGAACTTCAGTACATCTTATGCTGCTCTCTGACATATTAAGGAAATTTCAAATTCATACATGGAAATAAATTATTTTAAGACAATCTGTGAACTGCATCATTGCCCCAACAATAACATATGATTTGAATTCTTCACAATGTTAAAAAAGCCTCACAAAAGAACGACAATCCTCTGGTCAGTTCAGGCGTCAGACAAAAGTAGAAGGCAGCAGGACAGGGTTTCAACCTCTCACTATCCCTTTATACACATCTGAGCTTATCTAACTACAGTAAGCATAGAGATGGGAGAAAAAGGGAAGGAAGAGAGGACTCCAAGGCAAAAAAAGTCCCTAATTGATAGAATCCCATGGATAGGCTGGAGCTCAAAGTGACACCAAGACCTCTGCCTTCTCACAGAATATGGGACCCATTACCCCAGCACAGCCCTCTCATCACCACTCCCCACTTGTGCCATACATGGAACTCTCTTGCCTTAACGTACATTTGGGAGAAGAACACGCATCACTAACTAGCTCTGAGGAGGGAAAAAAATGCAGTGTTTGCCTCCATCCCCTCACATATCATATTTCTGAAGCAGGCGTGCAAATAACACCATCTTGACTTTAGTAAAAGACATGGAGGCAAAGAAACATTTGGCCTAAATCAGACAGTGCAAGACTAGCATCAGTACCTGATAATTGCAATTTCACTCGAATCACAAATGACGTTTTGCTTGCTACTATTTTTGAGGCAGACGAAGAATGTTATGCGTGCTTTGGTGGAGCAAGTCTGAGTGTCTGCAGGAAGAAATATGCCAGAATATTGCCAGACAGTAGAAGAGCAGTAAGGCTAACAAAACAAAAAAAAAAAATCAGATACTTGACTTTTTCTTTGTCTTTAGCTATAAACAGAAATAAATACCTCAACATGCAGAACAGTTACGTTCTCTGCAAAGCCACAAAAAACATTTAATGTGTGAAACTGTTCTCACATTACAGCATTAAGAAGGCAGCAGACGAGTTCACCAACTATCGTAGATAAACTTTAGAGGTTACCTAAGAAAAAACACCCAGGTGATGCCAAGGCACTGACACAATCCCATGGATAGGCTGGAGCTCAAAGTGACACCAAGACCTCTGCCCTCTCACAGAATACGGGACCCACTACCCCAGCACAGTTCTCTCATCGCCACCACTCCCCACTGGTGCCAAGGCACCACCTGTAGTCTCAGGAGAGCCCTACAGTGAATTTGGCCATAGTGACAACCACACAGAATCACCAATACTTTTAGTCTAGTTTCCTTGCCTTGGGACATGACGCTGTTTGTGTGTCTTCTAACTATCTGATTTAATTAACCACTATTGGCCAAATATAACAAAGAACTCTTAATGTCTTCCTACAGATCTTGTGAAAACAGGTAGATAAATAACAGAAAAGGATCTTGTAAATGCTGAACGGGGAAAGCAGAACACAAGTTTACGTCTTTTTGGACGCCAGAAAAATTTTATTCCCAGGGACTCTTGCAAACAGCCCAACTGCAGAAAAAACTTTGGGCAAAGCACACCCTTCTGATTTTGCCAAAGACAAATCAACCACAAGAGACTAAACCACATGAAACAAGAAGTCATTAGTTCCAGTGCTTATGGAATTATTTATTTTTTCAGTGATCTCACTGGCCTGACAAGGCACGGGGTGGGGTGCTGATGCTCTTGCAGGGCCTGGCAGAGTGGATCCTATGGCACTTACACTAGGTCTCAGTTCCAAGGCAGTTTTAAACTAGGACAATTTACCTCATTATAAGAGACCAGTGAAAACACTGTTTTCCCTTTGTTTTTAAGTGAGGAATGTCTTCTAAGAGTATAACGATCAAACCCCTTCACCAGGCTAACTGAACTGATCTTTAAAGACCATAAGCTGGTTCTTTCCTCAACAGTCAGCACCTTGTTTGATTCTTGCTACATCTGATGAGAGGATATGAAGTCCACAAGTATTCAAAACACCCTCCAATCTCACACCTGAATAACAACACACACCTATACAGTGGGATCCAGTACGACTTCCTCAACATTCAGGGTGGTTGTTTTTTTTCCCCCGGGCTAATTTAGTCAGCTGTTCTTTAACTTGTTAACAACCATAGAAGGTTTATCACATAACATGCAGCACAAGGAGTCACATCACAGAACAGCAATCATGCTCTACAGAACCACTCTTGTTAGCAGCTGATGAGATGACCTACCTGGAGCTGGCTAGCTGGCTGTTCTGCTTAGAGGGAGGAAGGCACAGGCTGCAACTCAAGTTTAAAAATACAGCATGCTCAGTTTAGGGTTTGTGTGCAAAGACTGTACCTCAACTTACAGCTCAAATCAATGCCAGTGAAGACAAACACTCACTTTCACCAGTGAAAGCCTTACTGTACAACAGCGCACTAGATAGATAGGGTCTGAACTAAAGCAACTACATCAGCTTAGTCATGTTGGTATCAATTTTTCTCATACAGATGACATCAGACATATGATCATCAGCAGGAACCCTCTGGTATTAAAACCAGTTATAATTTTAACAGATTACTGACATAGTGTTTGTAATGTTTGTGTGCTATTTACTTTTATGACCTCACCAAAGACTAATTAAATCTGCAACCCTATAAAATGCACTGCTGGCAAATCTAAATCAGATTATAGTATTGGTTATTACACAGCATTGTTGGTTCCTAAATACTGTTGCAACCAGAGTTGGGAAACATTAATCAAAGCTAATTTCTTCTTTGATACGAAGAACTGCAGGTTTTTTCCCCCACAACCAGTGAAAACCATCCTAATCTTCATTAGCCACACACTCAAAAAGTGAAAGCTAGAAGTGTGACAACTGAACTTACTATTTGCCAAGGACAGTTTAAACCCAGTGCTGAGGAGGAAAACCAGAAGTGCACAGCTTCTGGTTATGTACAGGCTGGTCCTAGCCTCAATTCTAATGAACAAAATGCTTCTCATCAATTTTACCCTAGGAATATAGAAGAGACTTGTAGCCAGGATGCATAAATCAGGAACACTGGGAAAGCTGCCAGAGCAGTATGGCAAAAAAAGCCCAAACCAAACCAAAACACCTTCACAGCTCTGAAATGCAACAAAAAATAACCAAGAATGCTTCCAACAAGTAACTACTGTATGATACACAAGGGTGCATTTCATCCAGAATCTGAACAGACAGAATATTAATTTCTTCAATTTGCATATGTAGATGACAACAGGATTTTTTTTTTTTTTTTTTTTTTTTTTTTTGAGCAACAGGGGTTTTTTTTTTTTTTTTTTTTTTTTACTGAGTCAAAGTATTGGCAATGCATCTACAATTCCAGCTCAGTCATTAAAACTAAGAAACATCTTCTAGATTTCCAAAGGCCTGCAACAAAACTAGGAGAGGGGGAAAATTGAGGTATGAAATTTGAAGCAGCAGGACAGGGAGCAAGAAGTCTGGTAACTGCTGCTGTTGATAAAGGCCATGAGCCTTTGGAAAAAAATACAGTAATTTTTCATTAAAAATAAACAAACACATTAAAAGACCACTGAAGATCACACAGGGACATGTTAAAATTGAGTAGGCTAAAGCCACACTGAAGAGTATGATTTCTGAGTATAATCTGTTTGCAATTTACTGAAACATTATTCAAACTTTCGAAGTTTGTAACAACCAATAATAAGAGGCCATGCTAAAAACTGTGACAGCTGTATGGGGGAAAGTTTTTTTCTTTAATCTTCCCTTTATATCAGCTACCCTTGATCCTCATAAGCAGGAGTTCAAATGTATTAGGCACTTACATAATTAACTCTGGTTCGGCCACTGCTTATCATCCCACACACAGCTTAAAAGCTTGCTGGGAATCAGAGCAGCAGAGGTCAACTGCCTGGACTACAAGCACATAGCAATAAATCTGAGTTAGGCAAGTACAACACAGTAGCCAGGATAATCACCTACCACTACAGTTAGGAAGCTGCGCGCTCCACAGGCTGCTGCCGTAAACAGCTTCCTGCAATTTCAAAGACATGACACCATTCATACATCAGTACAGCTCTTTCCCAACGCTTCCTACGGGACCCTGCCATTTCCAGACAGAGAACTGCAAGATCCATACAAGGTCCACTACCAAATTACCAAGTACTTGCTCTTGACAATCGGTGCCTTTGTTTTAAAGACAGAGCATCTATTTTTCAAATACATGCTCTTTAACAGGGATTCACTGTAATAATTAAGTACGTAGGAAGGCAAAGCTTCATTAACCTATTCTTAGTAATGTACACCCTCAGTTAGCTAAGAGAGCAGAAAACACAGGCACTACACATTGCCAATCAAATCTTTTCAAAGCTAAGGTAGCTCTCCCTAAATGTAGTTGCAACCATTCTATTTCAAAGATAATATTCTGACAAGAATATAATTGCAAATTGTCATCATCCCACAGCGGCTGGTAATGCAAAGAGCAAACAGGAGTTTTAGGTAACCATCTCTGCATCAGTTAAAACTGAAAGCCAAAATGGTATCCAGTTAGAGCTGCTAACCACCACACACAACACAACTCTAGAATCAGCAGCTCTCACTCCTGTGGGGCAGTACTGGATTTCATTTTAGCTGTGTAGCACAGGATTATGTGACAGTACTCCTGGACCAACAGGACGAGGAAGGAACTTCATTAATCAACATGTAGCACTTTGGGAAACTAGGACTGAGGATTAGACAACCTGATCAGGAAAACAAATTAAGATGAGATGAACTGAAGTTCTGCTGAAGTACAGAACTGCTATCTGGTGTAAACTCCTAGCGTCACATTCCAACACTATGAAAGTATCACACACTCCTATTTTTTAATCACTGTTAAAGTATTAAGGAAGGGCTGTAAGTGCTATTCTGAGGAAGCCTTCAGTAAAAAGCAAGGAAAAAAAATTGAGGTTTTTTCATTATTTTATTCTTTATTACAGAGGAGCAGGAATTTGCTAACAATTTGAACAAGTAAAACTGTACTTTTGGCTAAATACAGCCAGTGTAAATCTGGCATAGTGCTTACTGAGGAAAAAATTAGCCTGGTTAGCAAGATACAAAAATTCTGCAACTAGCATGGACATTTAAATGGTGTACATATCACATATTCCTATTGTGACTATACCTCCAGAAACAGTAAAATAAAATTGTTCACATTAAAACCTAATACTGACATAGAATAATGAAGATACTTGACCTTGTATTTGTATTTGAATCACATATGCCTGAACTCAGCACTTCCACGCAATCAACATTAAATCTTAGTCACCAAAAAACTTCTGATTGCTGTCAACATATTAACAGGACTTACTGTTACAAACTTGGTAATATACTTGATAAGATTTTTAACATAATTAAATCTGACTTGAAACTAATGACATGTCTGGCTTTTTAATTTGTTATCCTTAAGATAATTTGGGTAAGCTATAGGAAAGCACCAAGTTTTGGGGGTTTTTTTGAACAAGAACCACTACCATGAAGATAAATTGCAGATACAGCCCCTCCTTAAGGTTCTTCTAGTATGAAAAAATTTATAAGAACAGAAAAGTCTTCAAATTATGAAGGGCAAATGCAATCAAACTTGTAAAAAGCACCGCATCTGTATTAAGGCCTGAATCAGCTTCCTCCTGATAAAAAAAACAACTTCTATTATTTTTGGAAAATATCACTGCTTGACAAGTGAATACCCATGTTTTGGGGTAAGGAACTGGAAGGAGCATGTTGTCTGCTGCCTTCCCAAATTTTAGAGAGAACAAGAGCACACAGACCCATGCCACATCCCACCAGTAGAACAAAAAGCACTGAAAGCAACTTTGAGCTGGTGGGGAAAGCAGTAACAAGAGTTTTGACATTCCAAGTTTCCAGCTCACAAGGATCTTGTAGACATTACTTTACTCTAAATAAAGAGGCATCTGTATAGCTTAACTTGACAATAAAGCCTGTCAGAAAAACACCTAACAGCATTCTCATAGTGGGAAAGGGGAAATTCAGAATATCATCTCTTCTGGCATGAAGGCTGTATAAAAAAAAGCAGGGAGGAAGCACAAAACAAAAACATTATTCTCCAAAGGACTTGCTGCCCTTGCAACTCTTCCTTCAGTCAGTAAGTAAAAAGCAAGATCGCTACCTCCTTTAATTTCTCAGGACCTGTATTTCAAGCATGCTTCTCTAACTCAATTTGTGTATCCCTATGATCACCCTTACATCTGAACTATTCATTTCTACAGGAGGTGGCTAATGCAATCTAGTTAAACACATCCATTTCCCATCTCTTCTGAAAGTAAAGATGTAAGTATTTATGAGGGTCACATTCAACCTTTCATCGATTTCTCTAACCACAAAAGCAGGTATTATGCAAGGCACAGCAATGTCAAGGCTAAAATGAGTAGGAAAAAAAAAAAAACCTTGAAACTCATTAAAATTAGAAGAATTTTACCATTTACTGCTGAAGCTAACTGAAAAAGAGCACTTGCATCTTTCAACAAGTAAGTCTGCAGGTGCAAATTTTACATTAGAAAGCTTACAGCAGAGAAGCTTATAAGAACACAAAAAACATGAAGTAATAGTAAAAAACTTTTAAAATCAAGTATGAAATGTAATGAAGCTTATTCACAGAATTTTCTACCAGGATGAAGTAAAGAGCCTCAGAAATCACCAAGACTATAGTCACAGTAAGCTGACACGAAAAAGGGAACCTATTCCAGCACACCTCTTGTCTCTCAGGTTGCACATCCCTGCCCCCTCTGCACAGAAGCCAACAATCATGTGAGCTCAGTCACCAGTTTGATGGGGAAAAACACACATTAATTTTCTGGTGCATCAGTTACCCGTAAGATCAATCAGCTGAAGTGAAAACTCTACAGACACATGACTGCTAGATCCAGAAGGAATGCAGTGGAGGAGCTTGGCTTCCTCTCGAGGAGAGACCAGGGGGAAGAAAGCAACCTACTGTTTCAACATGTTGAGTGTCATGTGAAATCGTGCCCTCAGACACTCTCTTCTAGCTGCAACTGAAGCAGTTTATAAGATGACTATCCTTTCTGCTTTCCACTGACACTTTGCCAGAAGTCACCAGCCCCCAAGATGCACAGGTATAACTGAAAGTACCAACCCTGGCTCTTCACTGGTGCTGCCGAAACAACCCAGCTTAGCTGGAATGCCTTTGTTAGCAAGATTTTTGCAACTGCAACCACTTCAATCTTGATTAGGCAACCAAATGTACTTAATGTTATGCTAGCAAGTTTCATATGGCAGATATTCCTAGTTGAGATGGGGAAGAGAGAGTTGTTAGGAGATGAGAACAGTAATTTCTAGTCTGGGTTGACTGCAAAACTAATGCAACTTTTTACTTGCAGCAGTGATAAAAGCAAAACACTTGGGCAGAAGATGCTTAAGGTAATACCTGTAATCACTACCAAGAACTGACTGAATTACAGAATTCTAGTAGCTTATTTATAAATTAACCTATGAACAAGAGCTCATCAACATACAAAAAATTACAGAAACACCAAAACTTCATTAGTAAATAATCAGAATGTAATAGTAGCCCTGTAGTAGCCATGCTTTGCTCACTGTTTACACCTTCTTTATCTTTGAAGACTAACTTGGAACATGGCTGCACAAATGCAAACACACAATGCTGCTACAAAGCTCTGACCTACATCTTGCCACCTGCTTGCAAACCATGGGTTTACACTACAACAGCCCTGCTAACAGTTAAGCACCAAGTACAATAAATCCCAGATCAGCTACAGCCTGAGAGAAGTACAAAGCAAGCATTTCTGCTGCAAGATCAACAGTGGTTTGTAGCAAGACTTCACTGTGATAGAACAACCTCTATTTCTACAGAAATCTACAGAGAAAAAACCTCATTGTTGGGGAAAGGACTAATGTAAAGCATAGAGCTAAACAGTTAATCTTTAGCTGATTCCCAGTGACATCTTTTTCCCTCCATAACTCTCAGTTAAGCTGTGTAATTAGAACAGAAGCACCCAGCAAAGTGTGAAGACACTTGATTCCTACAGTAGACCTCAAGTACACATCTGACTGTAGCCAGTTCCCCCCATTTCAAAGTTCCTTACAGCACTACTGTACTGACTAGCAACATTTATTTTAAGAGAGAAATTAAAACAAAATCTGCCTCTCAAAATCTAGGAACTACCACAGTCTTGTAAATTACTAATACTTTTGACACTTTTCCCAAAATTCTTGTCTATTCTTCAGCAGAAGCTTCTAAATACTTGATTAATACATTTATGACAGAAAGACAGAGTCACAGAAAAACGTAAGGCTATTGGAACAGCAGAGGGGTGTGGAAGCACCTTTTGACTTACTATAAAAATATGGTAAACTTCAAAAAGACAGAAATTGTCGAACAATGAGCTGAAAATAAATTAAGCAAAATGCAAATTAGTATGCATCATATCTTTCTATTGCAAGCAGACATAAAAGCTATTGAGACCTATTTATGTGATCTAAGGAAGTAATTTTTCTTCTGCAAGTTACAGCAACTAGAAATAAGTACTAAAAAAAAAAAATAAAATAGAGCTCTTATAACAGTTTTGGCAGTTCTTCATGTTCCCATCTCAGACAAAAATAATAATCAGAACTTTCTGTTCTTTTTTACTAGTAAATTTGGAAATGGAGAAAGGTTAACTGATTTTTACATATTGGATTATTTTAAGTTTTCATGCAAATTTGGATTATGACACAACAGCATTTACAGAATCTGCATGTACATTCAGCTGTGAGCTTTTTTCTCCCATTCACAAATAGATTACTTGATTAAAACTACGCCATATGTTATTTCAATAAGAAAGAACAACAGGCTTATTTAATTCTGATATTGCTCTATAATGTGTAAAAAAGTGTGAAAATGATGATGGGTTTATTAGGTTTCCACATCCACATTTTAAGCCTACCAGGTGAGGCTGCAAGTGGATGAAAGGTTAGAACTGTAGAAACAGGAGCTAAGAGAGCTTCACCCAGCCCGGCTAGTATCCAGCTCTCTTCAATGCCCCAGAACAACTAATATCAAAATATTAATTGGTTTCGGTCACCATGCTTCATCCTTAGTGCTACTTTTTCAGCATCAACTATATCCTAACTCATCTTTGGGAAAAAGATTTTTTTTTTTTTTTAAACTGAAATTACCAAGAACAGCACTTTTTTTTTTTTTTATGAGAAGCTCTGAAATATCTCTTCATCACTAAAGTAAAGATGGTTGAGCATTACACGGCACAGTATAAATTCAAAGGATAAGTGCTGTAGTTAGGTTCTTGGCACCTGCAAAAATCAGCTGCACATCCAAAAAATAAAGTACATTTAATGAAGAACTACTTATGAAAAATCTAAACTACCAAATCTGGATGGATTTTCAGGAAAATCTAAGCCACACCAGGAAAAATTATATATTACTGGAAAAAGACATACTATGAGAGAAAGAATTAGGCTGCTAGCCTCAACTATAAATATATCATATATAACACTGATAAATTGGGAAAGACACAGACCTAGGATAAAAGATAACAAGATCTGTAATAGCCATTCTTCCCCCACTCTCCCATGCACAAACTTCAGCAGAAAGTTCCATTCTTAGCTAAGAAAAAGCTACCAACTGGTTTTGACCCCACAGTTTCAGTTCATCTTTTAGATGAAGTCAAAGTCTCTAAGAACCCTGAAAGTGAAGCATTAAAATTAGGTATGGTTTTAGTGGAAGCTGGTGCCTAAGCACTGGATGATGGACTACTAGTCCACAATCTTTGGAAAACCCAGGCAATCTCCACTATCTGGAGCATCCCAAATGCTCAATGGACATGCCCACAGAGAGCTCTACAGTGCAGTCGAAGCAACAGAAGCATATGTAACTGTGGCCTTGTTATCACTTATTGGATGGATTTTCATAGCTAAAATGGTAAAAACCTTTACAAGTAACTGCTCTCAAAGAAGCCATCAGCAAGTAAGCCAGCAGCACACATAAACTGGGCAGAATAAATCATGTGTATATACCGCATTAGAAAGCAACACATGACAGTCAATATCATTAAATGTTAGCAGGACACAGAAGGAACAGAATGAATTTCCTCTTTCTACCCTGTGACAGCAGGAGACATTCATCAGGGCAATGAAGTTACATCCCATCTTGTCTGGATCCAGAATAAACCTAATCAAGGTTCACGACAAGCTGATGTGATTTTACATACAGGTTTCTTAGACTGGACACGAATGAACATTTGACAACTCAGTAATGCTCAAACTCAGGCGTTAAGAGCAAACATTCCGGTTTGACTTTATGTTTGCAGTTGGCCAAGGATGAGCATGGGACAATTACCAGCTCTTTAAATGAAAAAGCTTCTAAGACATTTTTAAAAATTCAAAAGCTATTTAGTTAACAGATTACAGGCTGAACATACCATCAATGCAGTTAACATTTGAGAGCAGAAGAAAACTTAAGGAAAGCAACAGCCCTGCAAAGATAAATGGCATATACAACATCAAATCCAACCACACAGCTGAAGAAATATGAGCCAAGATACCCTCATCTTCCTGTGCTGACAGAGGTCAACATACTACTTGACTAGTGGGTAGTATAAAAAAAATTGTCTTCTAAATCTATTTTAGATGCAGTTTAAAAGAATGGTTTGTATATAATTTAAGAAATGTTGTCATGGAAGCCAAATCTTTATATAAGCCTCTAAAAATCCCAATTAGCTCCCTAAAATAAAAATTACTGCATATCCCTTATCCTTTCCTTTAAACTCAGTAGATCTGTTTTCCATCACAGCACAGTTTGCATTCCACAAGGGCCAATATCACTAGCTTACATAATAGTAAAACCAACCTTGACACAGACAGCACTAATTAACAGACATAAAAACAACTCAAGCAGCCACACAACGCAGACTAATCCTTGCTGCTACAAATGCCAAAGACATCTCAACTAGCACTTCGTGTGCGTTTGCGCGTAGGTGGAGCAATCAGTCATTCATCCCAATCTTGCGCATGTAAACAAGAAAATGCAATACATGAAGAATAGAGATTACATCTTACTTCATTTAAATGCATTAAAAAATAATAACAAAAAGATGGTAAAACTCTATACACTTAAATAATTTTTCCCACTGAAGCTATGATCCTAAGTTAATAAAATAATTTTAAACTCTTTCACTGCTGATACACTATCAGTCATACAGAAACAGAAAAATAGTTTGAGCACAATTCATGACATGACCTCAGGCTTCCCCCAAACAACAGATGCTGCAGACTGACAGCCCAATTCATTGTCATCATAGAGCCAAGAAATCTGATAGACAGACCACTGAAAAATACCCCGGTGCAGAGGAAGCCTCCACATCATTCACAATTCTGTCCCGCTTTATTCACAGCTTTGCTCCTTGCTTCACCCCTTGCACTGGATGTATGCCAAGAGAAACGAGGGTTACAAGCAATCACTGCACAAGTTAGAGTAGCCCTACGGCTCTTCTTGCCTTTGCAGTGCCACCAAAATTGGCATCCCAACAAAAGAAATGCTTACGGCCTCATTTTTCTGTATAGGGGATTTTGTGCCAGAAAATTCTTGGGAAAGCCTGAAATTGGGCTCAGAAAATTTAAAGCCTATAGGCCATAATCAAGAAGCACTAAACATGTACCCATTTTAATTAGAGTTCTAAATTATCTAAGTGGAAACATCTTATCTTGAAAGCTTTGTTTGCTTTGTTACTAGGACTGGTACTTAAATGTGAATTCTTCCCAAAACATTTCAGTAATATCTTTTCATTTATCCATAACCACCGCAGGCTGTCCAATGTCCAAGTGCAACCCTATCTCAAAATCAACATCTGCTCATAGGTTCCCTGAGTATTTTTCAGTTTAGAGCTGCCTCCCCTCTCTCCCCACCCCAAAGTGTATGTTACCAGAAAGAAACAAGGCATAGGAAAACCAGTTTGCTTTTGGAGAGGGATTCTCAATCAAATGCTTTGGACTAAGGACTGCATAATTTTTAAAAAAGCCATGAATATATTGTATGCTTGCCTTAGATTTACAAAATGTACTGTTGCATTTATACTCTGACAAGATACAGAATCCTCACACGAAGACAAACAGATTTCTACCACACAAGGCAGTCTTACAATAATAAATCAATAAATTTTCTTTTTTTTTAAACAAATGTAGATATATTGCTAATGACAAGGACTAAGCACTTCTCCAACAGAATTAAATTTAACTTAAAAAGAATGCATTATACCAATGCATTTCAGTGCTAGCCAAAAGAACTCTTTATCATAAAAACACATTCATACTCTACCAACAGGACTAAATCAGCCACAAAATGGATTTCAAATTCTCAAGCCTGCAGACAGTCTGATTCCAAAAAGACTGTGACCTCACAGCCCCAAGATGGACCACCTAATAACTCCAAAATTTAAATCAACTTCAATCATGTTGAAAAAGCTTTAGATATTTTACTCTTTTATTACTTTTAAGAACAAACACGTGCTACATAAAGCTAGAAAAGCAGTTCTATTCTAAAGCAGATGTGAAGTTGATACACAAAGTACACATAAAAGTGAATCACGGTGGAGTACATGCATTACCCTACACAAATTAAGGCTACCTAATTGTTTTGAGACATCTCCTTCCCACCCACCAGCTTACTTCGAAATAACTAATTCAATTTTCATTTGCTGGGTAAAGTTGCCACCACACTATCCACACCCACATCCGACTCACATAAACTGTCTTTTAATAAGCAGAATCCAGCAGAGGTCAGAAATGGCCCTAGACAGGAAATGCCTGGGTGTTTTCCATTCAGGCGCTACAGATTACTCTTCTACATGAAGACAGCCCAAGCTAAGGTCACGCTGTTGTACAAACTCAATTTTAAATCCTTTTCTGCTTAACCTGCACTATTACTCTTTGAAGATACTGTAAAAAAGAACTTGGAAGCTTACGAACTCAGTTACCCTACTGCCATTTGTATGTCATAATATTTCTGTTAAATCTAATTAATTGTTATACACCTTCTGCTTTTGACATTCGCATGACGTAAGAAAAACAAAGCATTAAAACACATTAATGAAAACTCAAACCAGACATTGTTCAACTCCACAGCCTCAATCCAAACTGGAGTGCATCACCACTTCCCTTTTATTCTCTCAGCACAAAACAGTAGCTTGCAATATCCAGGAATGATCTCAGGAACGTGACAGCATGAAGCGTTTTGGAACAGCACACCTGGAATACAACACGCCCGACTACCGCCTTACAGTACTAATCGATCACACAAGCGTTTTAAAAAAACGTTTCCTGAATGCCTCCTAGTGAGAAGTTAAGTGCATCAACAGGATGTTATTTTAAAAGGAGAAATAATTGCCAGGGAATTAATAACTTGGACTTATGCAACACTTATACAGCCAGTTGGAAACACTACACCATGAAGTAATTCGCATCCCCATCTTTCAACAGGGCACAGATGGAGACTTGCAAAAAGCCAATCTGCAGGTCAGCACATTCAGGAGGTAACAGCAGTTGCAAAAAGCTCGAGGCATCATAACGCCAGCCCTCTTTGTGGAAGAGTTTTGGGTTTGGTGTTTTGGTTTTTTTTTTT